>NW_018226858.1:283148-341344 GCF_001263595.1 Phalaenopsis equestris
ATATATATATATAATTACAAATTTTATTATTAAATCCTGATAATAGAAAAATTCGTATAAAATACAAGCTAAAAGGGTTGTTTTGTGATTCCTCTTCTAATAAAAAATGACCTCTTGGTTGCTTCATTTATTAACAGTATATAAGTATTCACACTAATCCTGATGATAGAAAAATTTGTAGCAATTACTAACTAGCATCACCAAGGATAAATGGCCGGTCATATGATAAATATCTTGCTAACTAATATTTCATCTTCACTTCCATCATAAGTTAAACTAAGCCAAAAAAATGCAGTTGATGAACCTTAAATTTGCAAATATGAAAATTAAGAAAAGATCAAGAAATTACAACATCATTGTGCCTAAGAATGGTTCTTTAAACTATGTTAAGCTTTGAGGTCGTACAAGTACAATTAGCAAATCCCATTTAAAATCAAAGCTCTTGGCAGGTTCCATTAGGCCACAAAAGGCCAAATGAATTTTATGCATGCAAATAACTATATACATCATAGTAGAAAGACTCCGCTACTGGTGTAGATGACTTAAAGAAGATTTGTAACAACGCTATCCACACGGATGAAAAAAAAGACATTTGAGAAGTAAAAACAGGTGCAACTAATATTGCAATAGAAGAAAATTTTTATCTGCAAAATTGTAGAATGTCCCTTGCCGTAAGTGAGAATAATGATAATGAGCTTTTGGTATCAATATGAATAGAAGGAAAGAAAAAACCAAGCTAAAAAAAGAGAATAAAGAAGACAGTGTTCTAACATACAGCTGCCGAAGAACTAAGACCAGAGCTGTCAAGCCCATCTGATCCAGAAATGAAACCAAGGATGCCCTGCCACATTTTGCATGATAAGGGCAGCAACAAGATTATTTCGAATTTAAAATCACAATACATTTTCATAAAGATGATATTGTGAAAGACCAACAAACATAACCATTTTAAAGGAACAAAACGGCACCCTCACAATCATTTATTATGCAAATTAAATTGAGATGTAAAAATCCTCCCGTGAGGTATGAAAAGAGGAGAACTCAAAAATACTTAAGCCTGTCTGTTTACAATAGAGAAATATTTGCAATTTGAATGAAAATCAACTTGAATAAAATAATTAATTAATAGAATATAAAACTCTCCAACAAGCAGTCTTTTTTAAACATTTATATAAATAGTTGATCTATATATAGTTGGGCTTTCTAAGGAAAAAATCTTCCTTGTATGAGTGTAATTGTCGAGAATTTCCATTAAATTCAAAACTGCTAACATGAATTTCACTACTCAGCATTTCCTTATAAAATGTTCAAACGACTACAATGTAAACTTCTTGCTCGTGTGGTCCTTAAAAACTTTAACAACAATGCTTAGCATTCCATTGCAAGGGGTATTTTAAAATTAATTTAGAGATTCTAGAAGTAAACATGGACATTTAAAAATGCATTAAAATTCCATTAGGATCAAAGAAGCCAAAGTAAAAGAAGGTTTGCTGGAAGTTTCAATATTTGAGAGGGTGAATTTATATATGCATGGTTATCTATGTCTAAACTTCATAAACAGATCTCTTTGGTCCCTTAAATCTTTAGATGATGGTCCCCTGTTATTTTGATAAACTCTAAATCTGATAAGAGCTTGCCTTTCAGATCCAATATCAACAACAAGATGCAATTTAAATCACTCAACAATTTTGGCGCATAGAAATGATTAACCAAGCAAGGTAATAAAATAGAAAAAAAAATATTAATCTACCATAAGCCTATTCAGATCTGTCAGGTGCACTGCTGTACTGAAGTCCAAATAATGTCTCATTTTCTGGGAAAACTGTCTAATACATTGGCTTATCAGTACAAGGGCAGGGACAAAATTAATGATTCTAGGAATTTGATTAATTCGTTCATAAAATTTTGTTGACATTCTATCATAGGTAAAAACCATATCAATGAAAAAATGAAACGGATATCTTTCCACAAAAAGATTGCTTTGATTAGTCATGCAAAGTGACTTGAACAATAAGAAGCTTAAATTTATTTATTTTTTTTCACCTTACACAACTTATTTCCTGTCTTTTGCAACGCATAAAGAGCTCCCCTTGCATAACTTCCCCAATCATAATTTTTTTCTTTAACATGCATGGAGGGGAGTTGTTCTTCATCAACCCTGTACTAGCAAAAAAATTTAAGTTACCCCATTTGCTCAGCAAGGACATCCTATCCAATTAACAAAAGACAAATAATTGGCGAGGAATCCAAGGAAAGAATATTGATTATTCAAAATAACAAAGATTAATCATACTGTAGAAAATTAAAACTATTAAAGCCTAAAATAATCTCTAGACTATTCATGTGGCAAATTTAGTCCCGGAGTATCACATTTATATAATCAAGTCTCTGGACCATACAGAATTTATCTTACATGCTCCTAAATCCTAAGGGATAAAATTTGGATCAATTTTGAACAAGTGTGATATTATGGGATTAATTTGTATAATCGATAAACGAATATGGGATCAATTTTGTATGGTTGAATGACTAAATTGGAGAAGTGTGATATTATGGGATTAAATTGGACATATTTTTTTAGAAAGCAAAATATATTATATAATTATATAAATACATCAAGGGGATTTATCAAGAAATGCTAAAGCAACATAAAAGTATAACTAGGCAGAAAAAGATACAAAGATTTCATTTAGATGATATAGCTTAAAGCCTAATAAAAATAGGAGAGTGACAATAGATTTTCTTCTGATTTCTGCTAATCCGAGTATAAAAAACATAAAATATTTATTTATTTGAGAATCAACACTCAAAATGTTGCAATCAAAATTAAAAATACACTGTAACAAATATTCATTGTTTAGTTTGCCAGTAGAAATAGGCTGGGGCATTTTAAGCACTTGCAGAGAATTGTCTATAATAGTTCCAGTGGTAGATATAGTGATCAACGCCAAGGAATAAAAGAAGCTTGAACATATTCCACTTTCTCTTGCAAAGGAACTGAACTTGCATCTAAGTTTTGAACATAAATTTGAACACACAAGTGATCTTGTATAGTCAAGGGGCTATTTTGAGTTTTTATTTTTTTTTCTCAGAACTACATTTAGTGTTTTTATCATTCAAATTTTGCTTGTTATCCAACCTTAAACTGCCCTCAATCATGAATGTAGACGACAGGAACTGATTACGATGTGAACACTTTATGCAGAAAACCAAACAAATAGCTACTTCACTTAGAGCATCGAGGTCCAATTTAATTGTCATGAGACTGAAAAGTAACATCAAAGGACACAAAATGAAGTCACAATCATGATGCACAATGTTTTCAAGGCTGCAATATTTCAGATTTCAAATTAATGTTGAGTATAAATTACAGTTTCATTAAAAACGCTAGAAAGTATCAGTCCGTGTAACTGTATAGCCATTCCAAAATCAAGAACAAGAATTGACTAGCAAAACAAAAATATTTATATTTTAAGTTTCTCACATATTCATTTTTATTCATGCCGGAGGAGTTTGAACTTGATATTTTAATTTTGCTATCGATACAAGGTAGAATAAAACTTTATAAAAAAAAGGATACCGCCCAAGGTAGTGACTCTTTACATATGTACATACACCCACATATATACATATATAAACTCGTATGTAAAGGCACTGCCCAAAGTCACAATCCTGTGCTTGTGGGATGGAACAATGATCATCTCCATTGTAATCTGTTGGTCTCATGTTCAAGTCAAAAAAGAACTCTCTGCAGAAATTTGTGGTAAGACGGGAATTGAAAGGTTGTGCTCACCTGAATTTAACTTCACCTGCAAATTGTCTAGAGCACAACTGAGCCTACAAAAATAAAATAAAATAAATACAAATAAAAAGAATTATAAAAAGACAGAAGAAAACTGACAAGGTCCATCAATTTCAAATTCAGGAACCCCTGCAAGTTGAAATTAGGGGTGTAAACAAGCCGAACTTGAGCGAGCCTAAAGCTTGTTCGAGTTCGGCTCGTTTTTTTTTTTTTTTTTTTTGCGTTCAGCTCGAGTTCGAAATGGCTCGTGAATTGTCTATTCGTGTTCATCTCAATTTAATTTTTTTTTCGAATTAAGCTTGTGTTCGGTTCTGCTCAAAATAATTATTTGTTGAAATTAAATAAATCTTATAATATACTTAAATTATAAAACATATTTTTATTTTGAAACCATCATAGCTTAAGAGCCTAGTGGGATGATTTGTTTGAAAGAGAGATTCATTATATATAGAGAATAAGTGGATTTTTTTTAGAATTGGGCGAAGTGGGACTAAACTAGCGCCTTCAGCTGCTGATGGGAAGGGGAAGCGGGGCCACGCACGTTTACTAATGGTAGCGGGACCACACAATTCTTATTTTTTCACATGTTAAGTTTTTTTTTTTTTTTTATGGATGCGATAGCTCATGGCTGATAGGCTTGGTGAGTGGTAGAGATTTGAGAGATTTTTTTTTTTTTTTGATATTTTCATACACACCACCTAATTCTTCTATATTTACATATCCAATATATAAATAAATTATATTTTATTTACAATACTAACTAAATTTATTTAAAATTTAATATTTTTGCAAAGTACAATATATAAATTTAATATTTAAATATTATATTAATTTTATTTATTTATTATTTAATTAATTCAAATCAAATCGAGCCGAACATGAACAAGAAGACCTTCATTCGTGCTCAGCTCGTTTATAAATCGAGCTCCAAAAAATTGTTTGTGTTCAACTCATTTGCATAACGAAGGAATCGAACATGAGCTAATTAGAAATCCTAACGAGTTGTTCGCAAACGAGCTTTTTTGACAACCCTTGTTGAAATAACTTGACAATACAGAAAAATACATATATCGGAGACTAAACAGAAACAATATAGTTATAACTCAGTGCATAAGCATGCTAATAAAATAGAAACAAATAAAATATAGAATCTAGTCTAGAAAAATTATTATTAAATAAAAAAAATGTGACAGAATGTGACGCAGCAAGAATGGTAAGCAGTTGTTGCATCACAAGCAGTGTAGAAAGCTCATTGTTTCAGGTTTCAGGCATGCAATTTCTTCCAGATTTCAACCGTATTGAGTTTTTGGGTTGTTTAGTAAAAAATTGAGAACCTAGGCTAAGTTTATGGGGTACACGGCGGAAAATTAAATTTTAAGGGAGAAGAAATTGATGCAATAAATATCAGACCAAATTTGCCCGCAAAAGTCTAATTATAGGTCAACAAAAAACAAGCCTTTTATCCCATTAAATGAGGTCGGCTACCTGAATCATTTCTCTCCAATTTGTCGTATTGAGCGTCATATTTTTATTTAATTTTAGTAAATTAATATCATTTTTTTATGCAGCATACCCAAGTCTTTTAAGTCTACCTTTACCTTTCTTAGCATAAGTCAAATCTAAAACACCTACTCCGCTAACAAGATCATCAGATGGTCGGCGCTTAATATGGACAAACCATCTATGGTGACCCTATCTAATCTTGTTTGACACTGAAGCTATTCCAAACCTTTCATGAATATATTTATTTCGCATTTTGTCACTATGTGTAAAACCACTCATCTACCTGAGCATTCTCATCTCAACAACACAACTTAATTATATGCTTCTCTTTTACAAGGCAACATTATGCTTCATTAAGCATTGCAGATCTCACCACCATCTTATAAAATTTTCCTTCAAGTCTAAGCAATATTTTTCTATCACCCGATAGGCTCGATGCATTCCTCCACTTCAATCATTCAACTTGAATTCTAATAAAACATCCCCATCTATATCACCATCACTTTTAACAAGAGACCTGAGATATCTAAAACTTTCACTCATTTGAATGACTTGATCACCCACTATTATAAACCCGCCGCTAGATCTATTATTATTAAAATTACAATCCATATATTCAGTTTTAAATCTACTCAAATGAAAGCCAATAAACTCTAATGTTGACCTAAATTCAAGTTTTTCCTAAACTCTCTTTAGTCTTAACCACAAAAAGGATAACATCAGCAAAAAGCATGCATTAAAGTACACCCTCCTGTAAATGTCCAGTAAGACCATCTATAATTAAATTAAAAAGATATGGGCTTAAAGTTGATCCCTTATGCACACTAATTGAAATAGGTCAATTACTAAAAATCAAATTAGGTTATAACCAAGCTAATCTAACAAGTTTTCAACCCTTTTTATAATAACATTAATTTTGGCCAATTTTTTAATTATTTTTAATTGACTTAATTTACTATATTGAATTATTCTCTTCAAATAAAATATATTTAAATATTTGAATAATATTTTGACTCGACCTCAAAATAGGATTATACAAAATTTAAATATTAGCCTAATCCTTCCAACTTTATTCATATAAATTGAATTATTGATTAATTTATGAATCAATGAAATACGATTATTTGTAAAAAATAATTAAGCACATTTATTATTTGAGTTGTGTATGTAGAGTTTTTACTCCTCCCTCCCCTCTCTACCAACTTTAGCATCAAAGCAAACTCAGAACAATATGTTTCTTGAACCAACTCATTCAATTCAAATATTGATCAGCACAGCTTTATTTCTCAACTCTGCACCTAAATTTCGCTAACTACAAACAACTGAATTGCATTGTTTCTGTATGTGTAAACAATTTAAACAACTGAATCTCTGCACCAATTTATAGAACAAAGCTCCAGATTATTAGACTCTTTTAAGATTATTGATAATGTCCATACAAGTATGAAACAAATAGTGACAATGACACAAAACAATAAATAAATAGTGGTAGATGCGAATCAGAGAGCAAGAGATGCAAGGTGAGAAGCAGCTTAATTTCTTCGAGTGGCTTGTCGATTGTTGTGAGCGGGTCAAGCTAGCCCTCAATCTTGAGCATCAATCAGAGGAAGGAAGGAGACGGTCGGCGTTACTGTATGTGTAAGAAGGCGTTGAAGCCGAAGAAGATGAATCCTACCTTAAATGTGCAACCCTAGTCGAAGCCCTGCATGTAATCCATTGGAACCACATCGCACCACACTTGCTCCTACAACTGATCCCCAATTGAAAATTCGACCAAGCACTGTTCATCCACGTGTATCTCATTTCCTTTCTTCAACCAGGTAAGGGAGTAGGACTGGAGTTGTTTCCATGTAGTCAATCTCAATATTTTTACCATATCATGGACACCACATTTTCACAACTCCCACTATCGATGATCAAACTGCAAACATTTTCCTTTACCTTACACTTAGTACGAAAGATACCGTGTCTCAACCATGATTGATATCGCTCCAAATCTGACTGCAGAACTCTCCACATGAATGACAATTTTCCATCGTCCCCTTAGAGCTGAAGTTCTTCCTCAAGGCTATCCTTTGACTCCTCGTCCTCCCCCTCAACCATGCCCTGATCTGTGAACAACTCTGCTTGTAAAACAGCTAGAGGTTATGTTTCCATAGCCGTGGCACCTAAAACACCTCCTGGCAAGTAATGTACTGGAAGAGCTACCATTCTTCGGTTTTTTTTTTCACTATGATCAGTCTTGTCATTCCCCTATCCTATCGCACTAACTCCTCTCGAGGTAACTTTTTCGGTCTCGGTAGTTGTAGTTAACTGTCTGACTGATAGTTGTTGCCTGAATAAAGATTGTTGCAAGCTCTGTTTTGGTTCTCTCCACCTTCAAGGCTAAAGTTTGAACATCCCCCAGCAACCTAAATAGTTGTAACTACACAATATTGCTATAGCGGGCTTTAGGCCCCCCATGCATCAGGCTATAGTGTTCTCCTCTAGCTCAATCAACTCAAATATTATCTGTAACTGGTCGAACTGTGCCGAGAACTCCTCCAGTGAAAAGTCTCTTTGCTGCAGATGGTGGAGTCTTAGAAACATATCATGATAGCAATGAGGTGGAAGGTATTTCATCAACATTGTTTTCTTCATCTTTTTTCACTTGATAATCTTATCAATGTCTTCTCTTTTCCTATCTTTCTAAACTCTCCCACAATAAACTTTCCTTTTCAATTTAATTGCAGCTAATTTCACCCGCTTATCCTCTAACACCTTATATTCAAAGATTCTCTTAGCTGATTGCAGCCAGTTAATAAACACATATGGATCCATGCTCCCATCAAACTCTGGTAGATCCATCTTAATGTTGAAGTCCCTGTGTCCTCCGTATGTGGGCTCCTCTCTCATCCTCTTTTGATATTGAATTTTGAAGCGACGTGGCCACTATTCCTTGTCGTTGATGTCTTCCCTAGGGAACAAATTCAGATCCTCGTCCCTATCTCCCCTTCGACTCTTCAGATCACAATTGAGGGTAATCTCCCACTTGGTTTCATCGTCAATTTCTGCGAGCCTCTGTTGAAGCCGATAGACCTCCCTCTATATCTCGTTTAGGGTAGTTTCTGACATGTATCTCCAGGGTGACATGATTAAGGTTGGGTTTCGAAGGGGTGGTTGAGGATAGAAAATAAAAGAGAATTTTTGGCAGAGGGTTAAGGCAAATGTTAGGAAACCCTAAAGTAGGACTAGAGTTAGGCTAGCTCTGATATCAAATGATATTGAATTTAATCTGAAAACAACCAAATATGATTATTATTGTTGGAAATTAAAAAGAAACACAAGGATTCATAAAATTGGAAATAAACTGACACAAATACAAGTGGGACTCTATGAGGAGGGGGAGGTGATGACCTCCGGCTGGACAGCGGGTCTGGGATGGTTTGGAGAGGCTATGGCAACAATTAGGTGAATGGTAGGGACGAGGCAACAGCAAGATAGGTGCTTGCAGGTTGGGGCAGCAGTAGAGGTCGTTGGAAGGCTGGTCGGAGGCAGAGATGGCGCAAGAAGGCAAGAGGGACGACAGCCGGAAGGAGCAGATGGATAGGGCAGCAACTAGAAAGGGGCAAGTGAAGTTGAGCAGCAACAAGAAGGTGAGGGTGGGAGCTGAGCGGCAACCGGAAGGTGCGGGTAGGAGCTAAGCAACAACCAGAAGGTGCAGGAGGGGCCTGCAAATTGGAAATATGTCGAATAGCGCAAAATTGACGAGATAACCAAGTCCTCAGAAAAGAATACAACCGAAGCAACATCTATAATCGGATACAACCTTAATGAGGGGAAGATATCTAGCGGCAGGAGCTCTAAAATAAAGAACACAAAATTGAACCCTAAAGCACTCAAACAACACATAAATACAGCATAAGAAAAGAAAAGGAAAAAAGAAAAAGGAGGGAAAGGGGGTGATAGTTCCCGCCCCTTGAATTATCGAGTAATCCAGAACAAGCTGGACTGAGCCCTCGGTTGAACCAAAATTTTGTAGAGTTGTCTGTCCAATACAAAGACCCAACAAAACTCATTAAGGAATAAAGAGAAAATGAAATTAGTAAAAGTACCTTTTGATTAGATAAATGAGTCTCAATATTTCATCTAAATGAAGAAAAGCATCCTAATTTGAGGTACAAATCTAACTATGTTGGGAACACCCTCATAAAGATGATAACCAAGCAAGAATGCAGTCCCAATTTTAGTCATGCTAGAGCCGAATGCATGCCAATAAGTAAGATCTAAGGAAATTAGAACTGTGAAGAAATTATCAAATTTGCTCAGCCACCAACCAACCCGGAGTCATGCAAGCCACCTTGGCCCAGTGGTTGAAATCTTTGTCTTTCAACCAAGAAGTCCTGGATTCAAAGCCTTTTATATGTCGCATGTGTGTGTTTGCATGTGTGTGAGGGGGAAAAAAAACCCCACCCAAGACTAGTAAAATGAGGTATCTAGCCATTGCTAATATGGACGAAACAACAAAAACCGAAATACCCAACAAGTTGATAATGTAGAGTTGCATGCACTGCCAGAGCAGACAAAAACCAAAATAAAGAAAGACGTACCTTATCCTCCAAAGATCTTTGTAGCATGGCCCTTAATTAACAAAGTTGAATGAGGAAGCATGGATAACACAAAACAGCCTCAAGTGATGCTTGGATAAAATACAAGATCACAAATAAGTTCACATCACCCAGCATGATTCTTGTAATTATTATTTCCATTTATTTGAAAAGCAAGGTGGAGTGTATGATGTTTGGTTGACCACTCCATCCAAATAAATGTGGAACCCCTCTGCTTTACTTTAACATTTTTTATGCATTGCTGCGTTTTAAAAATTAGGATTAAGATCCCTACTTTTAAGGGATTTATTTGAACTTTAAAGTTAATCATGTGTGGTTTTCTAATTCACCATTCAATATTATTTTAAATTAAAATATAGAGTTCCCTTTTAGTGTTGAGCGGCTAACTGGCCTCCTCCTTGGCATAACGCCTTCGGTAAGGGATTCATGTGATCCCATCCAGCCACCCATTTTTGCCATGAAACATCGAACCATGGCCCTCCTTAATCAATCCCCATTAATATTAAATCTAGTCACTAATCCATATAAATTTTAACTCAATGCAACAAAAACTTACCCACCTCAAATTTTTTCGCCAATGTCACATTCATATAGGAAGGAATGCTTTCAATAAAGAAAGTAAAGGAAGCCAAAACTCAGGCCATCACTAGTAAATAAAAGAAGAGGATTCTTCCATAATGATAGCATGGTGAGAGCATCAATGGCCACCATCAATAAAAAGGTGAGGAAGGTTAAGGTAGAATGTAAGTATTCTTCATGCTATAAAATCCACAAGTTCCAATCAAGAATTAAGAAACCAACCAAATAAAAGTGAAATGCTTAAGCTTGCTCATTCTAAAAAGCAAAGAAAGATTTCTTATTAAAGCATTGACCCCACTGCAATTAAAGCAATAGACCTGGACTTATCTAAACCAAAATAAAGTTTTTACCATTTTTTTTTTATTTTTTCTAAACCAAATTTTTTTTTTCACAAAGCAAATTTACAGCAAGGGTTGGCTTGATAAAGTAAATCAATTTGCATGAAAAACTAAATCACAAAAGAAAATCATGAGTAAACACTAGTTATTTATGATATTCATACTTGACTATCATAAGAAGGTACAAATGCCAGAATTATTCCTTTATTGACTGTCATGGCCAAAACAGTTCCACCCTGCAGAAAAATGCATTTTTAGCACCCCAACTTTTGTAATATACAGTAAATATCATCATTCAAAAAAAATCTATTATGTGTGTGATTTAAATTTGCAAATACATTTGCAGATGATGAACAAAAGTACAACCAAAAACATTGTTATATGAACATATACAAAAAAAGATCAAAAGCTATTTACAACTTAATGGAAGAATCAATCAAAATATCAACAACGGCAAATCATACGTAACAAATTAAGCATGTCAAATGGACATAGTCAACAGGAAAAAAAACAAACTCTGGCATCTGCTAAAGATAAAATCTCTCTCATTCAGATGCGCCAGGGAAACAAAAAAGAAAAGTCGCTTATAATCTGAAAGTCAAGTGCAAGATCAATTTGAACTTTGGAGTAATGTAATATCTGCTGCTACCCTTGCTACTCTTACAGCTGCTTCTATTCATGTTCCTAACAAAATTACAAGCAATCCATGTAGAGTTACAGGGACAAGGTTAAAATACAAAAAATTCACAAATCTTTCAAGCACAGTGAACAGGGTCAGTATCCTTCAACATGAAGAGTTGGTCAATATTGTTCTTCCAATATAAATTAATTGTTGTTGGATCTTTCAATGTTTCCTCCATGGACACACAAAAATAACAAAAGCATTTAACGTATACATAGTTAAACATATTGCTCCATTGAATCTTCATATATTCATATACCCTCAAATCGAGCACTTAAAAGAACTAACTAAAAGGCCCTCGGACCTCCATAAACACCCCTGGATAATCCAAAATAAGAAAATTAATGAAAAAAAAACAAAAAAATAAATAAAGAAAAACAAAAAAGCATGCACTTCGTGTTTTTCAAAAAGCATAAGAGAAAACTTGAGGTATAAGATTCACGTGCATTCAAACAATTTTCAAATTCTTAAGTACATGCAAGTCCCCGACCTCTTAAAATGTTAGATCTTATTTAATAGTCTTACTTTGTATTCTCGCTCTGGATTACAAAAACCAAAACTGATGCCCAAAATATGAGATTTGTTCCATCCAAGGCCACATTTATCTTGGGGAAAACAGTTTAACATGGTCAACACCAACTATAGTACTTTCAAAAGATAACATGTTTGGTTTTAAATTAGTTTTATTATGAAAGCAAGGCTGCTACGCCTCAATCAAACACATGCAAATAAAAAAATGAACGACTGAGTAACCTGGTGATCAATATGAGCTCCTAGCGGGCAAATCCTGTAAGGAGAGATGACCACCCTCACATCTCCAACGTCTCTTCCGCTCATTTCAGCAACCTTCTTCTTCGCGTCAGAAAGCTAGAACAACAAAAATCCACAAGTTAGTTCACCCGCCACCATAAATATACCACATAATGCACCACATAGGTCACGGTAAATGCACCAGAAGATATCATTGCTCAAATCCGTACACAAGGAAGAACAGATCTAAAAGCAGCAGCAGAGCAAACTACACTAAAACGACCCAACTTCACAACCTCCACCAATGGCGACACTCCTCACCCAAATTACACGAAGAAATCCAGAAATAAAAAAAAAATATCAAAAACTGACACCAAATAGCCCATGTCGTCGTGTTAAAATGGAAAAGAGATCGATACAATCACCACCGGAGCAAAGAACTGGTGGATAATATACATTAGAGAATTCAAGAAACAAGAACAACATAAAACCAAGTTCGAGCGATTATCTCACCTCCACAGCGGAGGGCCAAGAAGAAGCTCCCATTTCCCCTAACTTGGCAACCAGCGATCGGACAATATTTTCTTTGTTCGGGAGGGAAAAGGCCAAAAGCGCGACTTATTAATTAAGGCAAACCTTTCTATCTTAATTAGCATAAAAAATATTGTATTTTAGATTAAATTATTTATCTTTTATTATTAAGATCTCGCACTAACGTACTTCGCATCATATGCCAACTTTATTTGAATATCAATTCAAACTGAGTTTGAAAACCATTTCAACATGATATAAATAGAGTTCAAATAAAGTTGAAATCTATTTGAACGAAGTTATAGTCATTCAGATAATGTTTGAATAAAATTTTAACCCTATTTCAATGGAGCTATAATTGTTTGGGCGGGACTCATTTGAATTATTTTCAAATAGAGTTTATTTAAACTAAATACCACTGATTTTGACATTTTTAACACAACAAATAATTTAAATCCATATTTATCATTGAATCACAAGTCGGAGAGAGAACATGAAGAGGGAGGGAGGGAGGGAGGGAGCGAGATGAGCAACAAAGTTAGTGTAGGGATGACCAGGATGATGGGGATCGAAGAAATTTTTCTTTGGCTTTAGTAGAAGAGAATTTTTCCAAGTAGCTACTTATAATTATACATATTTGATTTTCTGATTACCTAATATCTTAGAGAGCTGTGTCGTGATAAGAATGTGGGAATTAAGTATAATAAGTGATCCTAATTTTTAATTTATGATCATAGTAAGAATATATCTTGAATGTTGGGTCTTGGGCTCTTATAAAAATAGTGATGAGACATCTCTTGAGCTCATTTGCTTCAGCATTTTCTCATCACTTCTTAGATCTGGTCGCTCCCTATTTGTGTATTTTGCTATGAAGGATTTTTACTCAATCTTATATGAACATCCGGATAAGAATCTGCTTTGTAGCATGTTCAATAAGCAAAAGTGTCGAGAGGGCGAGAAAGGACATAAGGACAACGAAGCGGAGGCGGGCCGATCGGACTTCTGGCCATAGGGGCTCGTCTAGGAGAGGATTACTACAATTTTAGTAATTATTGTTCAATTCAAGCAACATATGTATTAAAATCTTATTTATTTATTTATGATATAGTAGATTAAGCTTTACTTTTCCCTTCTTGGTTGTAGAGTTTTACTCTTAGGGGTTGTTTGTTTTCATGTAAAGTAGGTGTAAAGTAAAATAAATACAAGAGTTTTTTTTTTTTTTTGGTTATTTTGGCTATCTATAAATTAAAATTAAAATTAAAATGCCCGGGAATTTATAATTACAAAAATAGTTAAAAAGCTTCACATTAAAAAATTGGTTGAAATCAAACGCACAGCTAAATTACCTTCAGCTCGCTCGCGAGTCATTTCACGTAAAAAAGACTTGTTCCCTCTACTTTGTTTGTTGTTGCATTGTGTGGTTAATTCTTTTCATTGTTCGCAGTTGTAGCCTCCCAATTGTCAAGAGATTTTTTTTTTTTTTTTGAGAAGTAATGAAACTTTGTTTTCTTTGGAGAGTAATAAGCAATTAAAGATAATAAAAATAAAATAATCTGTTGTTGTAACATCCGATTTTATTGCTCGGGAAAGAAGAATCAAAGAGCTAAGCATGAGAGAAGACGAAACGAAGAGTCAAGCAAACGAAAAGCCTTAAATTGTTTAAAGAAACGACTGTGAAACTACTGAAGAATAAGTTGTTGCTCAAAAAACCACGGTGGCTATTACAAAAACTTTAAAAAAAATCAAACTGCAGCTTTCTAGCAGTAACCACAGGCAGTCAAGTCTGATGAGAAAACGTAGTTTTTAGCTACAGCTTTTTGAGAATGTAGGCAAAATGCAGTTTTGCAAAATAGAAAAAACTGTTGTGTGGCACTGCACCACTGCTCCAAGCGCACCCCAAGTGACCAGTCGGGACATCGAACAAACGAGAGAGGAAGGGAGGAGGGGGTTGAAATTCAAAGAGGCAATTTAGCTCTTTAAAGTGTCACTGCCTAGTTAGCTGGACAGTAAAACGACAAATACGAGAGACGACAGACACTAACTAGGGCTTCTCGTGCTTCGATCAAAATTGAGGTGGTATCAGTGTCAAGCAGTGGAGTTGGCGTCGGTGTCATGCAGAAGTGGAAGCGAGGAATATGTGCTTGAGACGTGGAAGGGCAGAGAGGCGGCATTCCGACGGTCTGGTGCAAAGGAAGAACATAAGGAAAGAGGGAGTCAAAGTTGTGTGTGTTTGGAGTTATGTTGAAGGAGGAGATCTCGTGCGAGGAAGGCTCTTGATCTGAATCTCTCGCATGCAGAAGGGAGGAAGGCGTAGTTTCGCGCGTGGTTGGGGCTTGACCCGATGACTAGTAAGATTTGTTTAATTGATTTAATAATAATAATAATAATAATAATAATAATAATAGTAATATGATATATGGCAACAAATCTTCATGGAGCACAGACCTCCATATTGTACCCACTGTAAGATGTTTGGTGATGTACTTGATAAATGCCACAAGTTTCATCCAAAATTTAAATAAAAGGTTCAAGTGAATAAGAATGGGTCTAACGCCACTGCTCTGGACATTTTAGTTCCATCTGGAGAGAATAATAACAGACAGAAAGTGCGTGTTCCCCCTGAGGACCCCCATGACACTGTTGTTACTGTTGCTGCGAGTGATGTGTGTTGGCACCTTCAATCCCCATAGGCAACAATACTGACGAATTATTCCCTACAAATGATAGTGTTCAGACTGATAATCAGGAGAGTCTCATAGCTCCACTTCTTCAGGAAGTATTCGGTGTAGAGGCAACTCATACTTCACATATATTAGAACCTATTGTGTGTACTACGGTCGGTAATTTTTCTGCTTCAGCTCTATCACTAATTCTTCGGAAGAGGAATGGCTGGTCTATTCTAGGAGAAAGAAGAAGAATGGAGGTCAACTCTAACTCGGGAATATATTGGATGATACATTGGTTACTACTGGCAATGACAATCATCTTACCAGCTTATTAGCTTGCTCCTTCCTTAGAATTAAAGGCAGAGGCATGTCGGCACAATTTTAAGGGGGGTCATCCTATGGAAGTTGTTGGTCGCCGAAATGGAAATCCCGTCACCCGCTTCGGATGCATATTTAATTTATGTATGTATTTAAGTTTAGAAAATAAGAAATCAAACTGATCTCATCTCTTTCAAAGTTTAAATGAAAGAGCACTACACCTCAAGCTCTGTATCTATCCTGAAACATAAATACAAGATTTGAGGGTGAGGCTCGATCAAACAAACTAAGAAATATATGACATATGTTTGGCCTACAAAACCATTTTATTCTAAGCTGACAAGTTCCCTAATTTAATATGAAAAATTAAATAGGGTTTATATTAAGTTAGGTTCAAAAAAGCTTCATATAAGGGCAAGCCTCTATATTTAATTATATCTTAGATAACCGAAGTCACCTAAGAAAACTCTCAATAAAAATCAAAGGATACGGTCTTCAAGAAGTTCAAAAGGATGAGACTTTTCAACGAGATCGGACAAAGAGGTGTGAAAGGGGAATGACTCAAATTTAGAATATTTTGTTTTGAAATCCAAAGGAAGAAAAACTAGAGGATATCACGGGTCCTGAGGAGAACCTCGGTGACTTCCCAAGCTATCCCACTGTTTGGCTTCAATTTAGAGGAGAAATATTTAAGTGTTTAATCTTGTCAGTTTTTATAATTAGGGCTTACATTCGTGTGAAACGATCACACAAATAGTTTGTAAGATGTGGGAATTTAGATCATGAAGAACAACTACCTCAGAATCTTAAGACAAGTTAGGGTTTATATTGTATAGCAGGGTTATACAATGGCCTAAAGATAAGTTGAGGATTTATACTGCATAAGCAACCAACCTCGAAGTCCTATGGATTTTTGTTTAATTCTAAGAAATGGATTAGCTGGTGTAGGTATGTTATACGGTCGAAGATGGTTGTGTTGCCCACAATTCTAGCTCTAAGCTCTTCGTCGTAGTAAGTTCAAGTTTTCTAATATGTTAAGTCATGATGTCAAATCAAATGTTTTATAAGGTTATGATTATTTAAATTATATGGGGGATATTAAAGTTGATTAGAGCAACACCGGTTAGGATCTTACAGGTCCCTCATTCCGACACCACAATTTTCTTTTAGATTCACTTAGTCCAAATGAATTTACTAAACTCAACTCAATGAGCTCCATACTTTTATTTAGACCATGGGATCTTGTTAGCAACCGTAGGTTACCTCCTCCAAGGGATTCCCGATCATCTGATAGAGACGTTTAATTTAGTTGCAATTTTTGTTTTGTTTTGTTTGTGACTAAATTTTGAGTTGTCTTATATTTTGAATGTTGTGGAGGTGAATTTTATCTCGTATGATTTTAGTTTTGATTTCAGTTTTGTGGCTATCCTAAAGGTTTTGGTTTTGACATGCAGGGTGACATTGTTATGCAGGTTCCTAAACCTGAAAAGTACAGTAAAGAACGTGCAGGAAAAGAAAGTAATGTAAACTATAAAAGTGTATTTGTCGAGTCTTCTAGTTCCTCCACCTGAAAGTTTAATACTTGCAAGGCATATATATGTAGGAAAAACAGAAAATACAGGTATGAGGTATGTCTATCAGGTCCTATGTCATATCTTAGTGGGTCCAATTTATTTCAGTGTATAGATGGTTTCTTAAGCAAAGAATAATGAGTTTTAACCGTCCTGTGAGAAAATTTCAGGGACCGGAGCCCGGGCATCTCACAATATCTTGAAAAAGTCTCGAGCACGTCAAACTCATTAGGTTGCTTATTAACTCATCCTTATCATACCCTTATGCTCAATGAACTGATGTTTTAACCAAACCTAAGGATGGGGTAATTATCCCTTGATATGTTATTTATAAATAATATAGGTAAAGACCCTTTGAGGGGAATTTGGCCTAATTAAGAAACTTAGCACTTTAATTTTAAAGATGGTCTTGTGGTGGTTTTGAAAGGTTTAAAATTAATCATAGGTTGTTTTTTAAACCTTATAAGACAAAATTTTGATTAAGCCAGACTCACTACTAAGCCCTTAAAGACTTAATGGGCAGATTTGTAATTTTTAAAAAAGGATTTAAATATTTTTTTACCTTTAATCCTTATTCTGAATCATAAATCATTTTAAAATCATTAATTGGGGTTTAAAATCAATGAGTTATGATCTTCCAAAGTCAAACCCTCACCTTAATATCTTGTCAAACCCTCACCTTAAGTCAAACCCTCACCTTAATATCTTCTTATTTAAATATTCTTCCAATTTTCATTAATTTTGAGAAATTACAAATTTATCCATTATAAGACCAAAGTGAGATTGGTTACTACCACTCATCCCTTTCATACTTCAATCATCAAAACATATCAATTAAGATTATTTGTTGTCAATTTAGTCTCATGGTTAAGCCTAAATATTAATTAAGCCTTAAATTCCAAAATTAGCCTTTTTTTGCCCCTAAGGCCTTAACACATCATAATTCATCTAACTAAACTCAAATGACATGAAAATTTTATATTACCCCACTCATAAGTCAGTTAAAACTTCAGAAGAGATAATGTGATTTTTCTGAATTTATTTAATTTATAATTATTTTTAATGCAAAAATAAGGATTTTTAATGAAAATTTAATAACTCAATCAAAACAAAACTTCTGTTCTTAAGAAAATTACAGGAGTTTCACCTAGGTTAGAGAACCACATGGACCAATTTTCATGATTTTTAAAGATTTAATTTAATTGTTAGAATTATTTATTTATTTTGAGCATTAATTAAATATAAAATATTATTTGAGTGGAAAATTTAATTTTATATTTTAATTTTTGGAATTTATTATAGTGAGAAATTAGAAAAAATTTAAAAAAATATTTTAGTTTTTTGTGATTTATATTTTAAATATTGGAATTACTATAGTGAGAAATTAGAAAATATTCATTTTTAAGCCTTTAAAATTGATATCTTGACTTAGAAAATCAGAAAAATTCTTTTAATTAGTTTCAAGTGATCAACAAGTCAAATGTGACATTTTAGTGTGTTTTTACAATTTTGCAATTTTATGATTTTTAATTAATTTTTAATTATTTAAATGCTCAAAATAGCTCAAAAATAAATTATTTATTTTTATATCAATTTTGTGGTTATAAAGAGCTCCTAAAACCAATTTGGTAAATTTTTTAGTTGTATTTTAATTATTATAATTATTTTAATGCCAAAAATGCAACTTCACTTGATTAATCATTTTAGTGGTCAAACTAACTCCAACTAACTTAATTTTTTTATGGGGAGTTCGTCTAAATATAAATTATAGTAGAGAATGATTTTTACAACATTTATATTTATAACCACTCCAAATTAATTTTATTTTATTTTTTAGGGTTGATGACAATTAGGATTATTTTTAATGAATTAAACCAAGTTTATTTTTTTCTTAAGACCCTCTGATCACAATAAACCTACCAAAATAAATTTTGTATTTTTTTGATGAGTATTTTAAGTATTATAATTTTTATACCAAAATAGAGACCGTTAACTTGAAAATTAGATATCTCTAGTTAGAAGATATCTCTAGTTAGAGATATAGATATCTCTAGTTAGAGATACCCCTTGACCTTGGAAAAATCAGGGGAAATGCCCAACAATAGAGACATCAAAAGCTCCATGGTCCCATGTATTGGTGAAATGTCTATGCAAATGAATAATCCAAATAAGAAACACACCATTTAATTAATTAAAAATCATACATGCATCAAATAGACATGAAACCATTTCCACATTGTTCTTCTGTTCTTCTCTGTTCACTGATGTTCTTCTCTGTTCACTGAGCAAAAGAGTATTTTTATTTTATTTTTTTGATTTTTCTACGCAAAGATATGCATTTTTGAAGTTCTGGCTATATAAATAAATAATAAAAATCCCTATTTTTTTCTAATTAAGTGACGCGACGCCCCCTCAACCTACGGCGACTCTGAAGCTCCACACGGAGTCTTTTGGTTCGGTGCCACCATTCGAGTCAGCTACCACGCGTCTTGTTGTTCATTTCCATCCATCCGTCTGGCGCGATCTAGAGCGCCCATTCGATATACGTGGAAATGGACGGCATCTATTCATCGTCCCCAAGTCTCTAGCCCGATAACCGTCCAACTTCTAGCCTTAATATCTCCCTCAATAATTAACCAAATTAAGTTTGGCTTGTTCCTATAGACTCGTCTTGACTAGGAAAACATATCCAAATGGTTGATCAAGTTTTAAATTGATTATATAAGCATGGAGAATCAAATGAAGCTCAGTTTAGGGGGAGAGTTCAATACCTTTGCCAAAGAAGTGTGGTCTCAATTGGGTGCTTCCAAAAGCTTGTCTTGAGTCCAAAGAGTTCCTAGATGAAGCCATAAGATGTGGTGAAATGCTTAGATATGAAATTGACCAAGGCCGATTTAGTGGTTCGATCAAAGTCCACCCTAAGGTGGTCTGGTGATGAGGCTTTTGTGGGGGATCTTATTCTCTCACTCAGGGGATGGTGTGGGTGCAAGGAATTTAACTTTGATGGAGTTTTGAGAAGTGTCATGTTTCAGGCTTAATTTTGAGCTCCAAAATTGAGCTTAGACAGTGGGTTTGAGGGCTTTAAGATGGTTGGATTGAACTTAGTGGGTCTTGAAGAAGCTCTAGGATCAATTTGGCAGAGTTTCCCTAAGGAATTTCAAGCTCTCCCCCCTTGGTCATGGAGGGTGAGTTTAAATAGAGGAGGCCATGGTGGCTCTCAGACCAAGCTGAGGTGGCTAGGGTGATGCTTAGGTGGATGACAGAAAAGCTCCAATATTTATTTGGGTTGATGCCACTTGGATGGGTTCAATTTTGGGTTTTGACCATATGGGCTCTCTTGGCCATGGTGTTTTCCGGCAACTAAGGCGGTTGGCTGGCCATACTCAGGTCACCATCCCACTGAGGATGGTCAGTGGTGGGCAAATGCGAAGCCAATTGGGTTTGTGCAAGGGCAGAGGTGATTAATTGAAGCAGAAAGGGCTTTGGTTCAACTTGGGTTTAGGTTAGGTTTAGCCTCATGAAAATGGCTTGGGTGACTCCCCATGGCAAACCAAGGCCAGGTGAACCAACAGAAATGGTGTGGACAGGTCTCCATCTAAAGGATTTGAGCTAAGCATGGGCTTAAGTGTGTCATTAAAAGGGTTAAAAGAATCTTAAGGGGGCTTGAAAGTGGCTTGGCCTCTTGCCATTAATAGTCTGATGATGTGGCAAGGCTCATATGGCTCATCTATAGCTTGGGAATGGCTTCATGGCTTCCCTTTGGCTTGGCTCTCTTGCATGAGAAAGGAGTTTGAATTTATTTGGTATTTTTGGTAGAGTTTGCATCATGCTTGATTTGGAATGATTTGATTATGGATTTAGAACTTATGGAATGATTTTGATTAAATGGATGATGAAGTAAAAAAGAAGTTATCATGTGGGCTTTGGATTTGGGCTTTTGGAATTAGATGTGGTGGGCTTGGGCTTTTAAAATTAGGGGTGAATTTGGGCTAAAATTCGGGTCAATTAAATGTTGAATTTAGTGTAGGGAGATGCATGAAGAATTTGGAAAGAATTTCAATGATTTTGAATTGAATTGGAAGGCCAGTTTGGTGGATTTAGTTGGGACCTTTTGATTTGGGTGAAATTGGGCTTGCAATTGGGTCAAATTGGACTTGAATTTTGTTTAGATTGGGATTTGGGTACTAAATTTTGGTTTGAAATTGAAATTGGGCAAGATTGGGGCTAATTGGGCCAAGATTGGGCTAATTTGTGGGAAATTTGGCCTTTAAGGGAAATTTGTGGCTTTTGGTTAAATTGGGTCAATGAGATCATTAAAAATTGAAATTGGGAATATTTGGGACAAATTTGGAATTTTTTGGAATTTTTGAAATTTTTGGGTTATGAGGAGCATTTTGGTAATTTTGACAATTTTGGGGTTATTTTGGGAATTTGGTGATTTAGGTGAATTTTGGTCAATTTAGGTAGTGGTGAGTGATTTGAGATGACTTTTGCTAAAATTTGGGTATTTTGGATAATTTTGGGATTTTTGGCAAAAATGAGGGTTGTAGGGGTATTTTGGTAACTTAGTGATTTTGGGCTAGAATTGGCAAGTAAGTCATGGAGTCAAGCCAAACCAATAGGAGCCATATGAGGACTCATTTTGGATGTTCAAAATGCTAGTCCTAACCCTTTAGCCAAGGATTAGAGGTTTGGGTCCATCCACATGAGCTTCTCAAAAGGAGTCAAGAGACCAAATTAAAGGGGTCCTAGGGTTTGGGGTAGTGAGAAGGTGTGTGGAAAGGTGTGTGCAGGCTAGCCTAACCACAACCAGAGCACTCATGGTTAGTCCTAAGGCTTGACCATCCTATAGGGTCTCTCTTTGAGCTCCTCCATACTGACCTCTCCTACTAAGTGCTAGAGGTTAGGACCAACACGTGGAACTTCAAGTTGAGCAGAGAACAGTGTAGAGTTTCTAATGGTGAGGGTTCATTTTCTAGTCCTTTAAGAATAGTCAACATGAAAGTTCTATAGCTAGACCCTAGGCTAATAAAGAGGAAAAAGCTAAACCTCAACCAAAAATGAGGTCAACAAATGGACCCCCAATTGGTGTGGTGTGTCGGGCAAACACACCGCACGTATTGACGTTGACCGACGAGATCAACAAAACCAACATGAACTTCTAAGTCAACAGGCCTAGAACGAAAAGCAAAATTTTGTGATAGTTATTTTTGATGGGGAACTGGTGAGTGAATATCTGATCGAAATGAGAACTTAGAACTCTCACTGGGAATTTAAAAGGTGGATTTCAAATTATCAGGTTTCGGGTGTATTGGAGGATAAGAAGTAGAATTTAGGTGTTGACCCCAAAATGGGAATTGAAATTCGGGTATCAATCCCAGAAGAAGAATCAGATGCCTTAATCCATTTAAGGTGGTCTTAAACCGATCTCGAAGAATAGGAGCAAGATGCCTTGAATTAATCGAAGGGCCTGTTCCCCCAAACTCTGAAAACTCTGAAGTTTGATACTCTGAAGTTTGATATTTGGACCATTACAAAGCAATGTGGAATCAACTGTAGAATCCTCAACCTCTAGAATATCGTTGAATTTGATTTGAAAGATTGTGATAGGAGGGGACCCTAAAGCAACACAAAATCAGAGATAAAATCCTCAACCTCTAGAATTTGATTTGAAAGATTGCGATAGGAGGGGACTCCTAAAGCAACGTGGAATCATATATAAAATCGTCAACCTCTAGAATTTGATATTGCACCATTGCAAAACAATGCAAAATCAAATGTCTGAATCCTCTTCCCCTAGAATTTGATATTTCATTGGAAACATATCGCTACATTGGTAAGGAAAGCACGATGACTAACATCCAACCTAAGAGGTAGTAGACATAGATCAGGTTCAGAAAGAAAGCATGATGACTAACATCCAACTCAAGAGCTGATCAGGCAAGATAAATTTACTGCATTGCATTGGGGAGGAAAGCTTGATGACGCTTGATGACTAACATCCAACCCAAGAGGTAGTAGACACATATCAGGTTGAGAAGTAAAGTACGACGACTAACATCCAACTCAAGAGATGATCAAGAAAGATAAATTTAGTGCATTGGGGAGGAAGCTCGATGACTAACATATAACCCTAGAGGTAGTAGACATAGATCATGTTAAGAAGGAAAGCACGACGTTAACATCCAACTCAAAAGCTGATCAGGCAAGGTAAATTTACTACATTGGGGAGGAAAGCTCGATGACTAACATCCAACCCAAGAGGTAACAGACATAAATCAGGTTGAGAAGGAAATAACGACGACTAACATCCAACTTAAAAGCTGATCAGGAAAGGTAAATTTACTACATTGGGGAGGAAAGCTCGATGACTAGCATCCAACCCAAGAGGTAGTAAACACAGTTCAAGTCGAGAAGGAAAGCATGACGACTAACATCCAACTCAAGAGCTGATCAGGCCAGGTAAGTTTACTACATTGTGGAGGAAAGCTCGATGACTAACATCCAACCCAAGAGGTAGTAGACACAGATCAGGTCGAGAAGGAAAGCACAATGACTAACATCCATGTTGACCTCAATTTTGAGGTCTTCCTTTTCCTTTCTTTAAATACCCTAGGATCTAGCCTTAGGATTTTTCTATTTTGACTCTTCTAGAGCAATAGACCAGAACCTACAATATTTAGAAATTCAAGTCATTTCTTCGCTCCTTGAGTCGATTAAAGCCGACATATTAAAGATCTTGTTGAGTTCACATAGGAATTTGAAAGACATAGTTGGTCCCCGTGACGTGTGTGATATTTGACTTTCTACCGCGAGTAATTTACTTGACTTTGGTTGTCTCTTATGTGAGGTACGATCAATGATATACTCGTTAAACGTCTCTAATTGGACCAAAATGACTTCTTTGCCGCAACACACATGAATTAAAGTTATATTGGTACAATATTCGATAAACTTGTCTGGGTGACCCTGGATGACGAAACAGACCGCTCCAATGCATCCGGAATGTCGATTTTGGCTTGAAATGATATATATCTTGATAGGGTTCTGAGTTGGATTAAGTTGTGTATAAATTAATAAATTTTGAATATTGAATAAAATAATAATATTTTATTATTTAGTAAATTCAATTAAATAATAATAATAATAAAATCTATGCTTCCTTAACCCACGCCTCCCCTTCTCCTCTTGGGACCAAACTGAAACCCTCACTTCTCTAATTTGGGACGAATCCCTGTTTGTGCCTTCGGCTCTCAAAGCCCCCTCTTTCTCCCTTCTTCCCAAAGCTTCCTTCCGGTTCTTCGGTCATCTTCCTTCCTTCCTTTCGAGCCCTAACCGACTCTCACCGCTGGTTGCTTTGTTGGTAACCCTTCTCTAATAGATTTTCCCGCCCAATTGAATATGGTAACCTTCATATTTCCAAACCTTGATGGGTTTGTTACCCTTCTTGGGTGTTTCTCCTCACCACTCTGATTCTTACTAGTGGTAAGATTCTTCCTCCTCGTCACCTATAAATACACCTTTGAGGGGAAAATTTTGGTGGAGTGTTTTTGGTTCGGGAGATTTCAAAAAGTCTTGCATATTGCTTCTTGGTTCTTTTCTGAAGGTTGAGATTTATTCATTCGCTCGCTCGTGATTCATTCGTGCAGATTGGAAGTTTTATTATTTTGGAGAGTTTCTTAATATTTCTTGGAACCATTTGGAGATTTGTGAAGTGACACTTTGTCTTATGGTTTTCTTGACTTCTCTCATTTTTGATTTAGCAAGCATTTAGAGGTAAGAGTTTTAATTTCAACTTTCTCCTAGGGTTGGATTAAAGAACATCTTGTGCAATGAGAAATTTAGGATTATTCTCTTTTATATTCTAGAAATTAACTTGAATCATCTTGAGTTACTTATTTGATCTGATAGTGAATAAAGTGCAAAAAAAAGGAAATTAGAAGGTTCTTGATATACATATTACATATTCCGTATCCATTTGAAAATAGCTTGATTCCATAGTCCTTTATGATCTGTATTTTATGGGTTGCATTTTTTTTTATATAATTGAGAGGGGAACACAAACATCGGTTCAGACATTTTGAGAGTTAATATTAGTATATGTAGAACTCCCTTGGGTTCTTCCTTTCCCCACAACCTATAAAAAACCCCTTGTGGGGAAGGTTTCAAGGCTGGTCGATTTATTCTTCAACTTGGATTTACGTTTGGTTTATTGTTTTCTTTGAGATTTTCATTTCTGGAAACTTGAGTCTTTTACTGGTCACTGATGCTCTCATCATTCTTTTGCTCACATCATTCTTCTCTATTTCTTTTCAACAATCTGTGGATAAGATTTCCTCTTTTTTCTTAGTGGAATTATAAAACATTCTATTTAGTGTTGTTTTTATTGATCCTAACCCCAAAATAAAATCTTATATCCCACTTTAAATTTTCATATGCTTATCATTTAAAATTTCTTTTATAATCTGCAAATGTTTATCTAATCCCTTTATGTTATGCAATTGTAATCTGTTTTGTAGCATTAGCAGAATTAACCAGGTACGCTTTTAGTTCTTTCAATTTCTTTACTTTTCCTACTACATAGTTCTTTCATTATTGCACAGTCTTTTCTTTCTTTATAGTATTTTATTATACAATTTTTTTCAGTGTTTTCCTTTTACAGTACTTTACTTTACAATGCCTGCATGTTATGTGTTTTCTTTCTTTATTGCGTTATACTATAGATATTCATATGTACTCATACTTTAGTTACTACCTCTTTAGTATATTTATACAGTACCCTAGGATAGGCCACTCGAGGCATGGTTTTATTTCTTTTACTCTTTTTACGTAATGAGATGACAACGTGGTTGATTGACAAATCATCTCCGGGAGGCAGCCGAGACGACAACAGGAGGCGACAAGAGGAGCTTCATCTGAACTTCCATAGAGTTAAATAATATACCTATAGGACGTCGAGGTCGTTCATCTGACACGATGTAAATCCTCATATACTATCTTTTAGGACTTTCTATGATTTTAGATCGTATGATATAAGTCCTAAACTTTTTAGGATTCGGAGGTCATCGTTCGGTACGACATAAATCCTCCTATTTTCTCGGGTCATTTGCATATGAAATGTTATTATAAGCCCTGAATATCTAAATAATTTACAGGACCGCAACATCACATAATTTCTCTTTCAAAGATGTAAAGCCAAACCATAAATTAGTTTGAGATGTCACTAAATCTTATTCAGTATTTTCGACATCTCCTACTTTTGCTCATTTAGATTCTGAAAATAACTGTTCTACTTGAACCTATCCCATTTGACTTTTCCTCTAAGCAATCGTGGAAACTTAAACGTTGAATTCTTGAAGACGAAACCCTGATCTTAATCGAGAGTTTTCTTAGGTGACTTCAGTTGCCTAAGATGTAATTAACTATAAGGGCTTGCCTCTATAGGGAATTAAAAACCCAGATTAATCTAAAGCATGTCTAATCTGTATATTAGATTGGGGAATTTATCAAATTTTGTAGACCAAACTAGAGTCATAAACTTTTATATTAAGATTGTTAAGCTTACCAATAAGTGATATGTTCATCCTTCGAGATGATATCATTTATGGTATATTGCTCAGCTATTTAAAATATTAGATATATGAGGTCTATCTGGTCTCATCATTTTTCAAAAAAAAAAAGCAGAATACCATTTTCACAAAAATTAAAATTACATTATATATTATTTAAATTTAAATTTTAAAATCTTATTTCAAAGAAAAAAATAACCGATAATTTCTGACAACTCCATTGGGGACTAATTCTTCTCTCCATTTTGATTATGAGGTTTTGTCTTCATACATCGATAGTGTACCCATATCCCATATCCCTAGTGGGTCAGACACTACATTCTTCAGTTGGCATACTTCGCTCATTTCTTCCTTGAGTAAGTATTGTGAACTCCCTTGATTCTGGAGCCACTGTTTAATCACCATAAACATAAAGGTTCCGAAATTTTTAAATCTTAAATGGGATGGACCCCCAATAGGTGTAATATGTTAGGGGACGATTGGTAGAAGTAAATTTAATGCGAGAAGATTTCTTTTCGAATCATAAACATGGGTCATGCACGTCCCACTACTTTTCTTTATTAATGATATTTTGATTTAACTAATTAAAACCTCTAAACAAAGTTTAGAATACATATAAAGAGATTTGTTTGGATAAGTCTCCAAAGAGACACCAGCTTAAATAACTTTGTTTGGTTCAATGTTCGTCCCAAACTGTTGCAACACCGGCAGTAGACATCATGAGTCTAATTTCTAAAAAATTTTCAAATTACAGAAAATGACTTCACCAAAATTAATCTTCTCCTTTGTCACTGGAATGGATCAAGCTGTAAATAAGTGTGAGCTACCTGACAGAGCTGTCATCCATTTCGGACAGGGATTTGACAACACTGACATCAAATTTGGAGGCATCACTGTTGTTGTGTTAAGAAATAGGACTCCTGAAATAGTGGAACCGATAATGGAATTTAATCTAAAGTCAACATACGAGTTCCCGCCCCTAAAAATTCTATTAGTTGAGAAAGACCCTGTCACTGTTGCAAAGTCTGCTAAAATTGCCAAAAACACCTCCAAGACAACTGTTGCTACCCCCACCGGTCTGGTCACCTCACCTGTCACTATTCCCGCTTAGCTTAAAGGAAAGGGCATTCACGAAGATGATGAGCTTGTTACTGTGGAAGGTCCAGTGTTTTTAACAGCACCTTCTGTGTTCGAGATAAGATCCAGTTCAAGGTCTGTACCTCTGACTAGAACTCAGAGGAAGAACAAGAACCAAAAGATAGCTAAATTCAAGAAAGCCAAAGCTGCTGAGATGATTGCCACTTCAAGAGACCTCGCCTCTCTTAGGAGGGAGTAGGTTTCATCCACTGTCTGTTGCTCTTGATGAGGAAGACATTTGGAGGATTGCTGCTACACCACCTCGATTCTATAATCACAACAACCAAGTGAAAGCTAAAAGACTCACACCGTTAGCTAGAGTTCGTACAATATTTGAGAGATTGGCAAAGAAAGAAGGATGTCCTATTGTTGATATTCTCAATAGGATGGGATGTGGAGTGTTACCCCAAATGAGGAGTTAGATACTGAAAAAGGATATGTTCATTTCACAATCCGTAAGGAGGGTTATAAAAAAGGAGAAGGTTTACTTCTGTGAACCTCTCATAGATTCCGTTTAGATGGTCATTGTGCGGGTCACGCTTCTGCCACTGCCACTCCACTACCGTCCAGAATTCCCGTTAAACAGCGTCTAGGAGCTCGTGTTTCTCCTGTTTCTGTTATTGCCACTCCTACTAATGTTATCTCCCCGAGTTATAGGGAATGAAGACCAATTAAATCCTATCTCAGACTAAGAGTAAGCGTACCAATTATACAAGATAAGTTTTTACCTTGGCCAGAGAGGTTAAGGAATAATAAAAAGTTACCTGTTGGTGTGTCTGGTTCAGACACTAGGAGACCCACCAGTTCTCAACATGTAGATATCACCAATGAGTCACCTGATCCTAAAATATTTACATCTGAGAAGATGGTGTGGCAGCCTACGGTTGCTAAACCAACATATGCGAAAATACCCAAGATGGAGAATTCTGGGGAAAACTCCCACTATGATGGTTGCCTACCACGATTGCTACTAAGAATACTACTTGTCAGTTATCATCAGTTGATTTTAAGTTACTTAAGGAAAATTTGATTGAGAAAAAGTTGGAGAAACTCGGCAAAGACATTAAATGATTTTTTGAAGAAAGAAAATATGAATTTGATGATGAGGAAGATCTGACCTATTACATGGATGTAGACTTTGTTGGATAAACGTTGTGGAAATTAGAGCATCTTCATCCTTACGAGAAGCGTCGATTGAAGAAAATGATGCTGAAATACTATAAAGAGCCATTCAACAAAAGGATGAGCAGATCAAACACATGAAAAAGAAAATGGAAGAAATGATGGCTACCATTATGACTTTACAGAGTCAACCACAGTCCCCGAAAGCAGTACCTACCGAGGTAAATCAACCGGATGTTATTCAGATTGATGATAACAAGAAGGAATATACCTCCATGAACAAAGAAGAACAACATAAGAAAGATCGTGTTCCAAATTCAATACCGAAGAAGGATATTAAAAGTTTGATAGAATAATAGGTGAGAGAAACCTTGGCGCAATCTAAAGGCGGAGCATCAATTCTAAAGGGTAGACCCTATCATGAAGAATTTGATACCGTATAGTATCCCAAATATTTTGTACCACCTCTGTTCAAAACTTTTGATGGAACAGGGAATCCTCGACAACATGTTGTGCATTTTCACGTTAGTTGTTGCAATGCAGGAGGAAATGATGCATTACCTTTCCGACAGTTCGTTAGTAGTCTGCAGGAGTCACATTCGACTGGTATGCACAATTGCTTAACTATTCTGGTGAGACATTTATAGAATTAAAAAATCTCTTTATCAAACGATTTGCTGGGACTCAAAACCTCATCACTGTTGGTGATTTAGTGGTTAAGAAACAAAAAGCGGATGAGACTTTTTTAGATTATATTCTATGTTAAAGGAATCTGAGCATAAAATGTGAACCTCAGCTTCAAGAACAATACGTGATTGAGATATTATTGAGAAGTATTCACGGACCATATGCGTTCCTTCTCTAGGGGTTTACAATTAAAACTTTTGAAAAATTGCTTAGCATAGTCGAGAGTCTTCAGGAAGAAACAAAGCAACTTGGTTTCATCGAAAAATTCAAAAAATAGAGACCCGCAAAAATTTTTGAGAAAAAGTCTGGAATTATTGCAACAAGGGTAAACAACCGCTAGAAATAAAGGTTGAACGACTACAACAAAGCCATCAACCTCCTCAGCAATACCACCCACAGTCATCCCAACAAAGGTCTTACCAGACAAATAACAGACCAGTCCTAACCATAACATAACATTTAAACAAAGTATATCATTTTAAAGATGAGGTAGTTGGAAAAATGTTTTGTAATTTGATTAAGAAGCCAGAATTCAAATCGCCTGAACCTAAGAAGCTCGATGAAGTTGATAAGAAGGATAACCCGTTGTATTGTCCATATCATAGAATGATTGGACATACTTTGGAAAACTGCTTTTCTTTTAAGAATTGGTTGGAAAAAAATCTCAAGAGAGGGAACATAGCGATCCCAAAAGAGTATATGAGAGAACCTGGAGAAGGTTCAATCAATACAAATTTGGTTGAGCCTATTATTCCAATCGATCCTTACGCAGTTGACGAAGGATGGAATACAGTTTGGACAAGATCTTCGAAGAAGATACTGAATCAGATTCAGAATGTTTTAGTACAAGCTGTAAATCATAATCCAGAACCCGCTAAACCAACCTTGTCAATTACAAACCTTGTCAATTACAGTAGCGGAAGATTTGAAAAAAATTGAAGAATTCATCGAAAAGCCGAAGCGTAAAATGAGATTTGATTGCCCGAGATTAGTTTACATGGATTTGGGAGAGAAATCTCTCAAACCACTGATTTTGTATGATTTCTTCTTTGCTTCTTCAGAGGCACATAACACTATGGAATTTGATTTTAACTACATTTTGATTATTTCTGTTGATTATGTGATTGGTGATAACCAATCTATCCCGATAATAATCTCAATCCTCACAATGATTCTCAAATTGTACAAAATTTTTATACATGTAACAGTGATCTGGGAAAGGATATTGATGATATAAATTATGATTCATAAATTGATGTGCCCGTATTTGAATTTCACGGATCACCGATCGCAATAGAATTTGAATCTTCAGATTCAAAAGAAACCTTGGAAGAATCAGTTACTCCAGCTCACGTTCAGGCAGTACCGGAGTTAACTTAAAATATAGAAGAGATAACAAAAATAAATTTGAGAAGCGAAAAAGTATTACCTACAAGAATGGGTCCAAAGGATACGACAAAATAAGCAGTTATTCAGGACAATCCAATTCCACCAAATAATGAAGTTCCTTTTCAGAAAGAAAATGAAAAACTAAGCATTAAGGTGGGTTATAATGTACTAGCTCATCTAAGGAAGTTACCTGCCAAGTTGAGCATATTCAATGCCATGATCATGTCCAAGGAAATGAAGGAAGCTTTGGAAAAGGCTCTACTTGATCCAGACATCTGTTTAGCTCAGCTCGCTGGTCGCTGGTAGCTCACCAGATGAGGGTTTGTTCATTGAAAGAACAGACAAAGATCACTTTCACCGATTATGATTTATTGCTTGGGACTACTAATCATAACCGTCCACTGTACATTTCTATCAATATTGGCAATTTCATGCTTTCTAGAATATTAGTGGATCCAGGAGCGTTCATTAATATAATGAGTTTACAAACACTAGCTTACCTGGACATAGATGCAAGACAATTGAATGCTGATAAGATGATGCTAGGAGGCTTTAACCACAAAGAGGAAAGAGCTCTTGGATCAATTACGTTGCTGATGAAAATTGGAGAATTAGTAACAACTGCAAAATTTCATATCATCGACTCTGAAAGAAACTTCATTCAATGCTCTCTTTTGGGCCGACCCTGGATACATGAAAACATAATAGTTCCTCCATATCTACATCAATACATAAAGTACTATCATGAAGGACAAGAATATTTCATAAAAGAAGATCTACAACCATTTTCAATTCGTGAAGTGGGTATTCACGAAGATGTTGCTTACTATACTCCCCCAAAAAAGACTGTTCTATCTCAAACTATTACTGCAAGTAAAGTAAAAGATCCAGAAGGTACACAAGGGTAAGACCACTCACTACCAATTCAACAACATTTTATCACTCCTTTACAATAAGAGGGTGACAGTTTCTCTAGAACTCGTATCCAAGGTCGAGGTCGGGGACGAGGTCGTTGAAGGAACAATAGGATTGTTGAACAAAAGAATTCAATTATCAACAATGGTTTGGTAGATAGTTCTAAAGATGAGAAAGTCAAGAAAGATGCAATGACGATCAACTAGAAGAAACCTCAATTCCAAATCGATCTGGAAGATGAAGAAAAATGTGAGTATAGTTCAATGTATGATCAGATTAATCACTATGTACAAACTGTGGCCCTCACCCCTATTTCTACTCATAAAATTGAGGGTCAGACGGTCAAAGAAGTACATAGTGCAGGTATGAAAATAATTAAGTTTCATCGTGGCTCCTCATCTTTTAGTTCTGAAATCAATGTAAAACTAGAAGATGATCTTTCTACTGAATTAATGGAATTACCTGTTGATTGGTACTCGCCTTGTGGTTAAAATTATGCTCAGTGTGGTTTGGTGCCTAAGAAATGGTCAAAAGATCAATCACAATACTTTGAAAAACTTTGGAATAATAATAATCAAACATTCAAGTCTAAACAAGGTCATGGGTTCGGCACAGTAGGACCTATTGATGATACATAATTTTGCCTAATTGTTACTAGTGAACATAACAAAAATTATTTAGAAGTTCTAAAAAATTATGTAGATTCTACAATTGAGAATGCCCCACCAGAATTCAAAGAGGACATCAAATCAACAGTGGACGAGTTACAAGAAATTAACTTGGGTACCGAAAAGGAACTGAGGCCAATTTTCATTAGCTCCGTGCTTGATGAAAAAGAGTTTATGAATATGATTAAGCTGTTGATAGAATTTAAAGACTTTTTTTCTTGGAGTTACGAGGAAATGCCTGGATTGGCACCAGAAGTTACATTACATAAGTTGGGCTTAGATCCTATTGCAATTCCAGTTAAGCAAGCTCCAAAAAGTATGCATCTTAATATTGAACAACAAGTTATAAATGAAGTCAAGAAATTGATAGACGCTAAATTCATACGGGAAGAATAATACCCCACATAGTTGGCTAGTATAGTACCATTAAAAATGGGCAAATTCGGATATGCGTGGACTTTAGATATTTGAATAAAACATGCCCAAAAGATGAGTTTCCTCTTCCAGTTCCAGAATTGATGGTGGATATTGCGTCATCCCATGAAATTTTCTTTTTTATGGATGCATGGTCCTTGTACAATCAGATAAAAATGACTCTAGAAGATAAAAAAAATTACAGCTTTCTGAACGCTAATTGGAGTTTATTGTTATACGGTACTGCCTTTCAGATTGAAGAATGGTGGTGCAACATATCAATGGGCAATGACAATAATTTTTTATGACCTCATTCATAATCAAGTGGAATGTTATGTGGATGATTTGGTCATCAAAAGCAAATAGAAAGAAGATCATTTGTATGATTTGAGAATTGTTTTCGAGCGGTTACGACAATTTAATTATAAAATGAATCCCTTAAAGTGCGCATTTGGTGCGACTTTTGGGAAATTTTTAGGGTTTGTTGTTTGCCACTGCATGATTGAAATTGATCCGGGAAAAATTAAAGCAATCTTGAAAATGTCACCCCCTCAAATTTAAAGTAATTACAATCCTTTCAAGGGAGGCTGATGTATCTAAGATGCTTTATCTCTAACTTCTCAGGTAGGTGTCAACCTTTTTTTGTGTTGACTAAGAAAGACGCAAAGTTTACATGGGATGATAAATGTCAACGTGCTTTCAAAAGTATTAAACAATACCTAACAACACCTCCTGTTTTGGCAGTGCCCATTTCAGTTAGATCTTTATTACTTTATACCGCGGCTTTGGATGACTGCCTCCCAGCCATACTAGCCCAAGTCAATGTTGAGGGTAAAGAAAATGCTCTTTTATTATTTAACTTGTCGTTCAATACGAGCAAAAGTGAAGTATCCTTCGATTGAGAAACATTGTTTGACTTTAATCTTTGTAGTTCAGAAATTTTGACACTACATGCTTTCTCACAAAGTCAACATTATTTCAAAGTTTAATCCATTGCAATATTTAATGACCCGACCGACGCTTTCCGGTAAGTTAGCAAGGTGGGTGATGGTATTATTGCAATTTGATATAACTTTCATTCCACTTCGAGCTGTAAAGGGCAGATTTTAGCATATTTCCTCGCAGCACACCCGTTACCAACTGACTCTCCTCTCAATGATGATTTACTAGATGAACAAATAATGAATTTTGAAAACTCCAAGACTCAACGTTGAAAATTATATTTTGATGGGGCTTCTTTAGCACAAAGGGATAAATAACTGCAAACAATAATACTTGGTAAAGCAGGAATTGGACTAATCTTCATTACACCGGAATAAGGAATGTTAAGGTATTCTTACCATTTAACAGAACCATGTACCAATAACGAGGCAAAATATGAAGCACTGATAACCAGGTTACAATTAGCAATATCAATGGGTATAACTAACATTAATAGCTACGGAGACTCACAGTTGATTATTCAACAGGTTGCTATACAATATAGAATTTTGAAACCTAAATTGGAACAATATCACTGTTATACAATGAAGTTATTAGAACAAATTCCAAATGTGATAATGTATAGAATCCCAAGGGGAGAGAATACTTTGGTGGATGCTTTAGCTAGTCTTGCCAATGGACGATATCAATGGACGATATCTGAAAAAGTACTACACGTCATGATGTTTCGAAAGAGCAAATTTTATAAATAGAGTCTTGTTCTTAGAAGCACCAACGTTCTATTTGTAACTGGGTCCGAACTTAAATTTGTAATAAAAATACTTGAATATAAGAAACTAATTTTGCAATAAACTCTGTATATATAATTCAATATATGACACAACATTCTTTATTCTGTATTCCTTCTTCTTTCATAATAGTTCAAATATTTAAAATAAACCTAATATATATATAAGCCCGGTCTGACGTACTGGTTGTTTTCCTTTTTTGGTGCAGGAAAATGTCAGGAAAAAGACAGATCTTTACCTTCAAGAATGACATGGGTTTTGCCTTTAACAAAGAGAAGTTGGATTATCGGCTATTTGATGAATTTCTGTCCCGAACAAAATGTTACCGATAATCTAAACTAATTTCAGGTCATGGGTTTTGCCTTTAACATTATGTTCGGGACAGAAATTTAGATTATCGGCTACGGAGAATTTCAAGGTTTTGTGGAGATCCCTTTGCCTGTGGCTCAGTTCTGATTCTGAAAGGGAACAGTGCTGATGTAGCTAAACACTGCAACCCTGGAGTACTGCATCCAAGAGTTTCGATAACCCTCAGGAGGATGAATGAAGACAAGGTACCATTCCACTTTAGGCCTGATCCAAAGTTAGATAATTTGCAGCCTTTTGAGCTATAAGTTGTTTAAATACATCACACCTCAATATATATTTAGGAGAAGTTGCTTCTATTTTTCCAATAATATGTTAGAAGGTGAGGCTAGTCTTTATACAACTTACTATTTCAACATGGATACCGACAGTGGATCACCAGTTGGATGATATGCAGATTAAATTCAATCATATGTATTTAGTGTTGATGTATGGAAGAGCATTCAGATATATATATCATTTTCATATGATTCTGAAAGATGTTTTGATAATGTGTTCTTAAATGGAATCAAGCAGTATTATATTAACTACCAAATTACATTTCTGATATGACTGTTTAAGGAAAATATGTTGGAATTTCTATTCGCTGTTGTGAATGAAAATTTGGGCAATTAATTGAGAAAATAAATGAATTTGGATTGTCTTAGCTCTGAGGCTGACAAGCAAGAACGATATGTAAAATAAAATATGTAATGAATAACACTCAAAAAATAAATAAAAAAGTTAACAACAAACAACAAATACTCTTCAAAATCATGAAAATTCAAAAGAAATTAAAAAAAGAATTAAATTTTTTTTCCTCACCACAAATTGATTATTTCTACACTTCTGTGAATTTTGTCTTTTCTTTCACAATTTTGCAAAACTTTACAAATTTCACATTTCCATAAACTTTTAGATTCCACAAGTTTTATACTTCATTTATACACGATTCTTATATGATTACACATAATTCTTCACATATTTATAAATTCATACAAATATTACATCCTCACCCAGTCTCACACGATATCTCGCATTTCTGAAAAAAATTCTTATATTTAGGATATTTTAGGATCGGTGCAGGGATTCCGATTCCTTTCACATATTTTCACATCATATTCATATATTTTTCCATATTCACAATATTTTAGGATCGGTGCAGGGATTCTGATTCCTTTCACATATTTCCACATTCTATTCATATATTTCTCATTACTCACGATATTTTAGGATTGGTGTAGGGATTTCAATTCCTTTCACATATTTCCACATTCTATTCATATATTTCTCCATATTCATGATATTTTAGGATCAGTGTAGGGATTCAGATTCCTTTATCATATTTCCACATCCTATTCATATATTTCTCCATTCGCACGACATTTTAAGATCAATGCAGGGATTCTGATTCATCTCATATATTTTTATATTTTATTCACATATTTTTCCACATTCACGATATTTTAGGATCGATGTAGGGATTCTGATTCGTGCCACATATATAGACTCTTTAGTATAGGCTTAGCCCTACTCCTTTCTCATCATATATATACATTCTTTAGAATAAGTTTAATCTCGATTCTTCCTCCACACTTTCTTTGATATTACAACCTTTTTCTCTTTCCTTTGCACATATTTCAAAAATCATTTGAAAATTCAATTTCACGACAACAGTTGAAAATATACCTGCTAATCCTCAGCGAAAATCTTACTTCACTTTAATTCTATCTTTGGTTTGTCCCAAGTATAGTTACTTAGGCATTCTTGCAGGATTGGGTTGATCATTTTGGTCAACGCCAATAGGCAAGGCGTGCTTGTGCAACACATCACACCTATTAGGGGTCCATTTGTTGACCTCAATTTTGAGGTCTTCCTTTTCCTTTCTTTAAATACCTTAGGATCTATCCTTAGGATTTTTCTATTTTGACTTTCCTAGAGGAATATACCAGGACCTATAATATTTAAAAATTCAAGTCATTTCTTTGCTCCTTGAAGTTTCATAATGACAGTTTCTAATCCTTGACGTCCAGTTGAGTTGATTAAAGCCGACATATTGAAGCTCTTGTTGAGTTCCCATAGGAATTTGAAAGACATAAGTGGACTCCATGACGTGTGTGACGTTTGTCTTTCTTCTGTGAGCATTTTACTTGACTTTGGTTGTCGCTTATGTGAGGACCGGTCAAAGATATACTCGTTAAACGGCTCCGATTGGACCAAAATGACTTCTTTTGCCGCAACACACATGAATTAAAGTTAAATTGGTATGATATTCAATGAACTTGTCCGGGTGACCCCGGATGACAAAACCAACTGCTCCAATGCGTCCGGAATGTCAATTTTAGCTGGGAAGGATATATATCATGATAGGGTTTTGAGTTGGATTAAGTTGTGTATAAATTGATAAATTTTGAAAAAAATAATTATATTTTTTTATTTAGTAAATTCTATTAAATAAAAAAAACCTACGCTTCCTTAACCCGCGCATCCCCTTCTCCTCTCGGGACCAAACTGAAACTTTTGCTTCCCTAATTTGAGGCAATTCCCTAATCGTCCCTTCGGCTCTCAGAAACCCCTCTTTCTCCCTTCTTCATGAAGCTTCCTTCTGGTTCTTCGGTCATCTTCCTTCCTTCCGAGCCCTAACCGACTCTCACCGCCGATTACTTTGCCGGTAACCCTTCTCTAATAGTTTTCCCGCCCAATTGAATCTGGTAACCTTCCTATTTCCAAATCTTGATGGTTGTTTTACCCTTCATGGGTGTTTCTCCTCACCACCTCGATTCTTACCAGCAGTAAGATTCATCCTCCCCGTCACCTATAAATACCTCTTTGAGGGGAAAATTTTGGTGGTGTGTTTTTCATTTGAGAGATTTTGAAAAGTCTTGCGTATTGCTTCGTAGTTCTTTTCTGGAGGTTGAGATTGATTTATTCACTCACTGGTGATTCATTCGTGCTGATTGGAAGTTTTATTGCTTTGGAGGGTTTCTTGATACTTCCTGAAGCATTTGGAGATTTGTAAAGTGCCACTTTGTCTTGTGGTTTTCTTGACTTCTCTCATTCTTGATTTAGCAAGCATTTAGAGGTAAGAGTTTTAATTTCAACTTTCTTCCATGGTTGGATTAAAGAACATCTCATGCAATGAAAATTTTAGGATTATTCTCTTTTATATTCTGGAAGTTGACTTGAATCATCTTGGGTTACTTATTTGATTTGATAATGAATAAAGTGAAAGAAAAGGAAACAAGAAGGTTCTTGATATACATATTACATATTCCATATCCATTTGAAAACAACTTGATTCCATAGTCATTTATGATCTGTATTTTATGGGCTGCATTTTTTTTTAATTAATTGAGAGGGGAACGCAGGCTTCAGTTCGGACATTTTGAGAGTTAGTATTAGTATATGTAGAACTCCCCTTGGTTCTTCCTTTCCCCATAACCTATAAATAACCCCTTGTGGGAAAGGTTTCAAGGTCGGTCGATTTATTCTTTGACTTGGATTTTCGTTTGGTTTATTGGTTTTTTTGAGATTTGCATTTCTGGAAACTTAAGTTTATTACTGGTCACTAAGGCTCATATTATTCTTCTGCTCACATCATTCTTCCCTATTTCTTTTCAACAATCTGCGGATAAGATTTCCTCTCTTTTTTGTTAGTGGAATTATAAAACATTCTATTTAGTGTTGTTTTTATTAATTTAGTAATGGAGGAATGTCATCCTGTAACATTGCTTAAATCGGTTTGAATTACATGATCAGTGGATTTAGAAAGTTTGTTTATAATGAGGATTGTTCCTGCTTCATTTTAATGGTATAATTCTTTGGTTTAAATGTGGAATTAATCTTTGCTGTTGAAGCCTGAAAGGATTATTCAGAATGGTGAAATTGCATTTGTATTATTTAGAGGATCATAAAAATTGTTTATATTTTTTAACAAAGTTAGTTTTCGTGTTATCTGGGATTTGGTTTAAGCTTCAGATGTCTTTTTTGTGATTGGCAATCATTTCTTCAGTTACTCGTTTAATACTTATTATTTTGACGATTGATCTATTTACTTAAGTAATAGCCATTTAACATAGTTTTTATTGAGAATCAACTTGAATTTCAAAGTTCTTCTTATTTGTATCCATTAAGCGGAGATAGTTGTGTTGATAAGGTTTTGAGTTCTTTTGCATCTTTGTCCTAAAAAAAGGGGGAAAATATGTTTCGAGACTATTTTAATCAGTCAATAAATATACTTTCATTTATTAAAAAAAATTGTGGTTGTAGCTGAGCTTGTTGTTAATTATTGGATTCATATTTTTCTAATTGTTGGATTTACCATTCATTTACCATGATTAAGTTCGGGTTTGAAAAGATTGGGTTATTGAGATAGAAAATTTAATTACTTTTCTGAAGTTGGTTCTAAATAGCTTATAGTGTCTGGTGATATGAGACGAGTGTATTCTTGGATAGATTATGCATATGGCATGAAACAGTTATATACATATAATCATGGCTTGAGATTAAATCTGAAAATAAAGTATTAATATTATGAAACCTTTTGGAAATTTGTTTTTTTCAATTTCATTATACAAACATTCAAAATTATTAGATAAGCATATGAAACATTGAGGTGGCTTATAAGTTGAAGCTGCGGGTTAAAAGACAATGATGTAAAGAACCACTAATCAGCTTTTCTTATAGCTAAAAAAATAAATTTATACGACACTACACCATAGTCACCACACAATAATTAATACATATATAAATTTAATATCACCTACATTTACACTCCACATATTACATATTACACTTCATACACCTCATATAGATACATCACATTCTTGATTGATAAATTTAAAATACCCCACATACCAAATAATACACCTTATACACCCCATGTATATACAGTGCACATTTTTAATTAAAAAAATTAGATACTATATAATAAGGATAAACTGTTGGACATCGCACATAGATACACTACACACCTGTAATTGATAAGTTTAAATATTACACAACAAATAACACCTATTAAACATCGACACACTGTAAACTCTTGATCGATAAGTTCAGATACTACACATCACTTATCTTAATATCACACATAGGTGCACCACACCCTGATAAGTTCAGATGCTATCTCAGATGGGTATATTTTACATTTAACCAGATAAGTTCAAATACTATTTGGGTTTACCAATCCATTAAATGATAGGGTTTAGGGTTGCCCAACTATAGGGCTGATTCGTTGATGACTTCTAGTTGATATTGATAGGTTGAATTCGATATATCAGTGGCCTGGGGGATCGAGAAAATAAAAAAAAAAGAAGTCTAGTATGAGCCTAAGCCCAAATTAAAATCTTATACCCCATTTTAAATTTTCAAATGCTTATCATTTAGCCTTTCTTTTACAATCTGCAAATGTTTATCTAATCCCTTTATGTTATGCAATTGTAATCTGTTTTGTAGCGTCAGCAGAATTAACCAGGTACGCTTTTAGCCGTTTCAGTTTCTTTACTTTTCTTACTACATAGTTCTTTCATTATTGCACAGTCTTTTCTTTCTTTATAGTCTTTATTATACAATTTTCTTTCAGTCTTTTCCTTTTACAACACTTTACTATACAATGCCTGCATGTTATGTGTTTTCTTTCTTTACTGCGTTATACTATAGATATTCATCTGTACTCATATTTTAGTGATCCAAAAAAATAATATATTGTTTTAAGTACCCTTTTTACGTCTATTTTTGGTGATATTGCACTTTAAATAAAGGTATTTTTGTGTTTTTGCTGCAGGTATACCATTTTTAGGTATTTGGAGCAAAAATGGCAAAAAGAGCGAATTTTAGAGCAAAAACAACCAATTTTGGGGTTTGGCGCATGATGCGCCAAGCGCGATATTTTCAAATTAAGGCGGTTTGAGACAAATTTTGCACAAATTTTCAAAGGGACACTTATTCTAAGAACCCCATGGAGCGATTCAATGCATGTAGACACTTTGGAAGGTTCCAATTTGAAGAGATTTGACTCTTGGATCAAGGAGGCACATCTTTTGAAATTCAAAGTTTTGACTTTTGAATTTTAGAGAGAATTGATACTCTTTTCAAAGAGGAGAGACAGTCAACAAAAGGGAACTTCTGAAGGGACTTGGAAGGAGGGGGACGAAAAAGTTAGAGAGAGAAAAAGGAGAAGATTTTTATCTAAGGTTGTAGGAGGAGAGGGAATGTGAGAGATTTCTTCTTCATTACATTTCTAAGAGAGAACTGAGAGAGATTGTAAAGAGGGAAAGACTTGGAGAGAACTTCTAAGGATTTGCATGGGAAGGATTAATGGGAAGGTTGCATGGGAAGGATTATAAGTTAAGTTGTACATTTCATTTTTTTTGTTTGTAAACTTATTTTTTATATATGAAATCCGTGTTTTATTGTATCCTTCTCATGAATCTGAGTAGTCTTCTTTATCCTTATCCCTACTTTGAAGAAATGGTTTTGTAAGAATTGATTTTATTTTCTACAGTTTTAAATGTCAATAATTTGTGATGATTTGAACTCCGATCTTCATTTACTTTTTGATTTGGCCAATTGAATTGTTAAAATGTGTCGAGAATTATATGTTTTGAAAAAGGGATATGATTTCTACAATAAAAGGAGAATCACAATTGATTTCATGGGAGAGTATTTCATCTATGGGATTGGGTGCAAATAAATAGAAAAATATACTTTGTTGGATGTAGAATTGAAAGATTTTAAGGTGACAGATTAGAATCCCCAATTTGGTTCAGTTGATTGGAAACTAATGCGAGCATGTTAGCTCTCAGGGGGTGGAGTAGTGGGAGCTCTAGAGTGACAGTCGGTATCCTCTCAGCTTAACTATGGAATTAGGGACCAAACTCTGGATTATTCAATGTTCTTTATAGCGTTCGGAAGAGTGTCGAGAATATGATTGCTCCTATTTGGCACAAAATAATTTTTAAATATATTTTTCAAATAATTTCAATTTCTTCAAAAACCATATTTTCATTGTAAAGGGGAAGGATGTTTTATCATACTTAAACTTTTCATCCACAATGACCTTTATTTTATTTCAACAATTTACTTTTGAAAGTTTAGCATTTAGTTGAATTTGCTTGTTGTAGTCGTACATCTGCATAGTTAGAAGCATTTCACTTAAGTAGTTTAATTTCAAACTTCGCACTTTACTTTGTTTTTATTTTTATTTTATAATATAATATAATTAGGTAGCTTATATATATTTCCAGCTTCCCCGTGTGAATGATATCTAGGACTCCATTAAAGCCCTATATTACTTGAACGATACATATACTTGCATTATATGTAAACAAGAATTGGGATTTTTAAAGTGATTTTTAAAGATAAATTATTTTCATTAAAATTACATTATAATTGGGTTACATTGTATCATTATTATTAAGCTACACAAATTCTCGCGCGATCAAGTTTTTGACACCGTTGTCAGGGATCGAACCCGGGTCGCCCGCGTGACAGGCAAGAATACTCACCACTATACTATAATGACCAAAAACTTGATCGCGCTAGAATTTGTGTAGCTTAATAATAATGATGCGATGTAACCCAAACTATAATGTAATTTTAATGAAAATAATTTATTTCTAAAAACCTCTTTTAAAATCCCAATTCTCATTTACATATAACACAAGTATACATATCATTCAAGTAATATAGGGCTCTAATGGAGTTCTAGATATCGATCCCACAAGGAAACTGGAAATATATATAAGCTAGCTAATTATATTCTAATTTAAAATAAAAATAAAAATAAAAATAAAATGAAGTGCAAAGTTTGAAATTAAACTATTTAAGTGAAATGCTTCTAAATATGCAGATGTACGACTAGAGCAAGTAAATTAAACTAGAGGCTAAATTTTCAAAAGTAAATTGCTGAAATAAAATAAAGGTTTTTGTGGAGGAAAATTTCAAGTATGAGAAAACATCATTCCCGTTTACAATGAAAATATGGCTTTTGAAAAAATTGAAATCATTTGAAAAATATATTTAAAAATTGTTTTGTGCCCAATAGGAGCAATCCTATTCTCTACCCTCTTCCGAGCGTTATAAAGAACAGTGACTAATCCAAAGTTTGGTCCTTAATTCTGTGGTTAGGCTAAGAGGATACCGACTGTCACTCCAGAGCTCCCACTATTCCCTCACCTGAGGGCTAATATGCTCGCACTAGTTTCCAATTAACTGAACTAAATAATCAACTGAACCAAATTTGGGATTCTAATATGTCACCTTAAAATCTTCCAATTCTACATTCAACAAAGTATATTTTCCTATTTATTTGCACCCAATCTCATAGATGAAATACTCTCCTATGAAATCAAATGAGATTCTCCTTTTGTTGTAGAAATCATATCCCCTTTTCAAAACATATAATTCTCAACACATTTTAACAATTCAATTGGCCAGATCAAAAAGTAAATGAAGATCGAAGTTCAAATCATCACAAATTATTGACATTTAAAACCGTAGAAAAGAAAATCAATTCTTCACAAAACCATTTCTTCAAAGTAGGGAGAAGGATAAAGAAGACTACTCAGAATTCATGTGAAGGATACGATAAAACACGGATTTCATATATAAAAAACAAGTTTATAAAGAAAAGAAATGGAAAGTACAACTTAACTCACAATCTTTCCCAAGCAAATCCTTAGAAGTTCTCTCCAAGTCTTTCCCTCTTTACATTCTCTCCCAATTCTCTCTTAGAAATGTAATGAAGAAGAAATCTCTCACCTTTCCTCTCCTCTTACAACCCTAGCAAAAAAATTCCTCCTTTTTCTCTCTCTAACTCACGCCTATCCTCTCTCTCTAACTTTTTTCCTCCTCCTTCCAAGTCTCTTCAGAAGTTTCCTTTTGTTGGCTGTCTCTCCTCTCTGAAAAGAGTCTTAATTCCCTCCAAAATTCAAAAGTCAAAACTTTAAATTTCAAAATATGTGCCACCTTGATCCAAGAGTCAAATCTCTTCAAATTGGAACATTCCAAAGTGTCTACATGCATTGAATTACTCCATGGGGTGCTTAGAACAAGTGTCCCATTAAAAATTTGCGCAAAATTCATCTCAAACCGTCTTAATTTGAAAATGTTGTGCTTGGCGCATCATTCGCTAAATCCCAAAATTGGCTGTTTTTGCTCCAAATTTCGTTCTTTTTGCCATTTTTGCTCCAAATGCCTAAAAAAGGTATACCTGCTACAAAAAAACAAAAAATACCTTTCTTTAAAGTGCAATATCACCAAAAATAGACATAAAAATGGTACTTAAAATAGTATATTATTTTTATGGATCATTTAGTTACTACCTTATTAGTATATTTATGCAGTAACCTAGGATAGGCCGCTCGAGGCATGGTTTTCTTTCTTTTACTCTTTTCATGTAATGAGATCACGATGTGGTCGATTGACAATTCATCTCCGGGAGGCGGTCGAGACGACAATAGGAGGCGTCAAGAGAAGCTTCAGCTGAAGTTCCGTAGACTTAAATAACATTCCTACAGGACGTCGAGGTCGTTCGTCTGACACGACATAAATCCTCATTCACGATCTTTTAGGACTTACTATGATTTTATATCATACGATATAAGTCCTAAACTTTTTAGGATTCGGAGGTCGTCATTCGGTACGACATAAATCCTTCTATTTTCTTGGGTCATTTGCATATGAAATGTAGATATAAACCTCGAATATCTAAATAATTTACAAGACCGAAACATCACATAATTTCTCTTTCAAAGATGTAAAGCCAAACCATAAATTAGTTTGAGATGTTACTGAATCTTATTCAGTATCTTCGACATCTCCTACTTTTGGTCCTTTGGATTCTGAAAATAACTGTTCTTACTTGAACCTATCCAATTTGACTTTTCATATATGCAATCATGAAAACTTAAACATTGTATTCTTGAAGACAAAACTCTGATTTAATCGAGAGTTTCCTTAGGTGACTTCAGTCGCTTAAGATGTAATTAACTATAGGGGTTTGCCTCTATAGCGAATTAAGAACCCAGATTAATCTAAACCCTGCCTAATCTGTATATTAATTAGGGGAATTTGTCGGCTATAAATTTTGGCAGACCAAAATAGAGTCATAAACCTTTAAGTTTATATAGTTAAGTCTACCAATAAGTGATACATTCATCATTCAAGATGATATATCATTTATGGTAATGTGCTCAGCTTATTAAACTATTAGATATATGAGGTCTACTCGGTCTCATCATTTTTCAAAAAAAAAAAAAACAAAATAAATAAAAGAATACCATTTTGACAAAAATTAAAATTAAATTATATATTATATTTAATTTAAATTTTAAAATCTTTTTTTCAAAGAATAAAAAATAACCGACAATCCAACTCAAAAGCTGATTAGGCAAGGTAAATTTATTACATTGGGGAGGAAAACTCGATGAGTAACATCTAACCTAGAAGGTAGTAGACACAAATCAGGTCGAGAAGGAAAGCTCGATGATTAACAACCAACTCAAAAGCTGATCAGACAAGGTAAATTTACTACATTGGGGAGGAAAGCTCGATGACTAACATCCAACCCAAGAGGTAGTCAACACAAATCAAGTTGATAAGGAAAGCAAGATGACTAACATCCAACTCATGATAAATTTACTACATTGTGGATGAAAGCTCGATGACTAACATCCAACTCAAGAGGTAGGAGACACATATCAAGTTAAGAAGGAAAGCACGACGACTAACATCCAACTCAAAAGCTGATCAGGAAAGATAAATTTACTACATTAGAGAGGAAAGCTCGATGACACACATCCAACCCAAGAGATAGTGAGAGGGAATTAGAATCTCAGTATTGACCCCGAGAACAATATGAACATAGTGTAGACGATTTGTGGTGTTGAGCTTATACATATTTGTCTTATGAAGATCAACATTGGTGAGGAAAATCCATGAAACTTTGTGAGAGTTTGTGCAGAATTTGAAATTTTGTAGGGAGATGTGAATAAAACTACTACAAACAAAGGTAGTCGTGCTACACAAGCAAAGAGTAAGAAACCTCGAACTCAAAAACAAACTCAACAAATTTTATCATTTTGTTTTCTTATTAACTTTATCATATTTAATTATAAAAATATATTTTCAAAATTTAATTTTTGTTAGTTGATTTTCAAAAATATTTTAAGTTTTAATATCAGGCTTTCGTTGTTTCGTTGTATCGTTCTTTTTGTTCATTATAATTTAGAACCAACGTATGGTCCCGTGGCTCTTTATCAATTGCACAAAGAGGGAAATTTGACAAGCAAGTTGAAATCTGAAAGAAATTTCATTAATCTGCTTCAAATACGAGTTATAGACTGAGTACATGCTGAAGTATCAAAAGACAACATGTTGAATACATCTTAAACATCCTATATTGAATACATATCATAAGCTGAACATATCTGATACATGTCTCATCATATCTGCTGCATCAAAACATGATATAAAAAGGTGTCCTCAAACTGTCCATTCTCGGTGAGGTGAGCTCCTGATCAAGCTGACCTACTAACCGACACTCCAGGACAAGAACCCCTTTTACGTGTACTTAGAGGTGCAACCTGCTCATAGCTCATAAAGCTGTCGTTCTTCCAATTTTGGGTCCGGACGGAACCCCTGTGGTATTTTACTGTCTTGCATTCTTCTGAATGTTACAGATACTCTGGGATATCACACTTCTAGGATGCAGTGTTTGGCCAAATCAACCCCATTTCCTTTTAAGACCAGTACCGGACTCATCGGCAGCAGAATCTCAACGGACCCTCTGAATTCTCCAGGGTCAATGATATCGACTTCTCTTCCAAAGAATATGTTGCTTCTGCTCATGAAAGACACTGTGCAAAAAGGTCTAACAAAGTCAAGGTGATCAATATGGGGAGGAATGCAAACCCCCCTTCTCATAAATGTTAATTATGCAGTTGTTTGGGATGCAGTCGGGTGGTAATATACTCCATTGAACCAGCTTCTTGACCATTCTTTTTATTCCATAAGGCATTGGATCCACCTCATCTTATCTTAAGATTCCAGGGGGGGTTCCCTTGCCTATCTTCAATAAAATTGTAGCAACATCCACATTGAATGGTTATTATTCCTTTCCCGCTCATCCATTTCCACGACTCTGAATAAGTTCTTGGCCTCAGCTGACTAGCTCGACCTCTGTCCCTCGGGTCGAATACACAATATTAAATTTTTTTTTCATAATTTTCTGAGAAGACCCCAGTATATAGTGCCAAGCCTTCCAAAATGTTGACAATTTTACCACGGACTTCTTTATAGAACTCAAACTCTCTTCTTTTAAATATGCACATTCTTTCTAATTCTGTTGTGGAAATCTCTTCAAACTGTCGGGGTTGTCCCCTTGTCTGAACATCTTCAAGAAGCCACATTTTGTTTGGTTCTTTAGGTAATGGGATGTACGACTCATCATCTAGATACACTGCCTCCTGGGCTCCCACACCAGTGGCTGTGAACTCTTAAAAGGAACTATTGCAATCTAAATGTAGAACGTTGCATCTTGGACATTCAACAAATACTCCTCTGGTAGATGTCCCCATGGGAATCTCAACATTACATAGCGAGCAACCCTTGTAAGATTCATGAGGTGTTTTTGTCTTTATCTGCTCTATGGCTGGTTCTAACTCATCGCCTGTACCAGGTGGGCTAGAAGTGGTCTCTCTCATACATGGCTCATAAATCTCCCCCTCAGGAATAGGGGTGAGTAAACCCGCTACTTCTTTTTGTCGCCTTTTCTGTTCTTGCAAGAAAACTCTATGGTTTTGCTGCTTAGCATTGCGATGCTGAGTTCTTCTGAGCAGTGCATCCGACACTCTATCTTCGTCATTACCTACTAAATCCACTGTCGGAGCACTTATCAAGGACTGTAGACAGCTGGTTCCTTCGATTGGATGTTGCTGTTGAGTGATCACTTTCTTCCTCTTCCATGAGGAGTCTTCTCTGGTGCCCATCTTTAGCAGAGACAATAATCCTTTCTTTTCCTTATGACTAACGACATCCATCAAGGGGTTCTCATATTCTATGTTGATTTGACTGAAGTCTAAGTCAAAGTCTATAATGCCACCCTGAGCAGCCCTTTCTTCATTCAGTGCGAGATTTAGGTCATCTCTAAAAGCGAAGATCAGCTTCCGACATTCTTCTGTTGAAGATATAGAAACATCAGTGCGCTGACATTCAACATGAGCAAGAACAAGAACGAAGCACTTATTAGACAAAATTCTTTTTTTAATAATTTTTTTTATATTTTTTACGATTTGCAAATTGTATCTATTCAATTTAATTTAATTTTTGAAAATTAGAAATATAAAAAGAGAAACATAATGGAAAAATTCAAAAAATTATTCATTTTATTGAGAAACAGAATGGGAAAACAAAACTCTGGACCCATTCACAGACGATTGACCAAATAAATAACCCTAAAACAATAAAAATTTCAACAAGCTGTCGATTTCAAGCATCGTCACGATGGGTAGTATTTCCTTAAGTAGCGGCCATTGACTGACAACATAGGTCTTTCGCCCCAAAAATCCACCAGCTGGTAAGATCCTCCTGAGTAAACTTCTTCTATGACAAATGGTCCCTCCCAAGTTGGTTCAAATTTTCCAACTATTTTGCGGTGTGCGAGAATAGATCTTTTGAGAACGAGAACAAGGTCACAAAATTTTACTCCCTTGGGAGGACCAATTTGGCATGAGCCTGCACCATCCTTGCTTGGTAGAGCTCTAAGTGTTGTTGTGCTTCTAGTCGTTCTCCCTCGAGACTTTTCAATTCTTCAATTCTAAGTTTTGCACTTTCTTTGATTGTTATTTTTTTGGCGATGATGACTCTGAGAGACGGTGTCTGAACTTCTAATGGCAGTACGACCTTAGACCCATACACAAGAGCGTAAGGTATACATTGAGTCAGAGTTCTAAACGTTGTCTGATAGGCCCATAAAGCTTTTAATAGTTTATTATGCTAATCTCATTTATTTTCGTCCATTTTCTTCTTTAGAATCTGCACAAGCATTTTATTGAAAGCTTCAGCCAAGCCGTTTACCTTGGGATAGTAGATTTTTGAGTATCTCCAGTCTATCACATGTTATTTGACAAAGTTGTTGATCTTCGTGCTCTTGAAGGCTGTCCCATTATTAGAAATTAGTTTGCGTGGAACACCGAATTGGTAGACTATTTGAATTTTGAAAAATTGCAAAACATGCTGTGCTGTAACCTCTCGTAATGGCACTGCCTCTGCCCACTTGGAGAAATGATCCGTAGAGACAAGGATAAATGTGTCCCTTATAGGATGGAGGGTTTATCAGACCTAATCCAACACTTGAATGACCATGAGGCAACAGTTGGGTGCAGCACATTCGAAGGTTGGTGTTAGACCACCCCATGCACTTGGCACATGTGACACCTTCTAGTTGTATCCGTGCAATCGAATATCATTGCTAGCCAATAATATCCAAGTCTCTTAATCTTCGGTCTTCATTTTTATCTTCAGCCCTGACTGGTGAGCACTACACAATCTGGTGTGTACTTCTTTGACAATATTCGACGCTTCTGCTCTGCTCAGACATCGTAGCCACATTTGATTGAACGATCTTCTGTAGAGAGCATCTCCCACCAGGGCATATGACATAGCTCTTCTTGTGATGTGATATGCTTTGGACTTATCTTCTGGCAACTTTCCACTCTGCAAATATTCTATTAATGGCTTGCGCCAATCTTTGTTGATGTCAGCCATTTCAATCATCATTCCTTATTCTTTTTTGAGCTTATGTAGATTGTCAAGGTCGATTCAAGACAAAACCCATCTTCCTTGTATTATAATATCGATGGAATGCTCCGGTGGACATGCCAGTTCCTTAGCAAGTTTTGCTAGAGCGTCGACACGAGCATTATCTTCCCGAGGAATTTGGTAGAGAGTCACACTAAGGATTTGTTTGAGCAACTTCATTGTATACCCGTGGTATTCTGTTAGCCTTGGCTTCAAAATCTTGCATTGTCCAACCACTTGTTGGATGATGAGCTGTGAATCTCCAAGATGAAAATATCCATTATATCCATCGAGATTGTTAACTCCAACCCGGTGATTAACGCTTCATATTCTGCTTTGTTGTTTGTATATGGCTCTATCAGGTGGTAGGAGAATCTCAACATACATTTATCTGGTGTTATGAAAATCATACCAATCCTGTTTTTCCCTGTATAACCACTTCTGATCCTTTATCTTTCCTGGCTGAAGAGGCTCCATCAAAGTACATTTCCTAATGTCTATCACTGAAGGGTTCTATTTGCAGTATCTGCTCATCTGGTAGTTCATCGTTGAGTGGAGACCCAGCTGGAAGTTGGTGTGCTGCGAGAAAATTTGCTAAGATCTATCCCATGATAGCGTGGAGGGGAATAAAAGCTATATCAAATTGCAATAAAATCATCGACTATCTTGCTAGACGTCTGGAGAGTGTTGGTCGGGAGAGTGTTGGTCGAGTGTTGGTCGGGTCATCAAATATTGCAAAAGATTAACTTTCAAAATGAGTTTAATTTCATAGAAAAGTGATCCCGATTTTTTTATATGTAAAGATTTATGAAGTTGACACCACTATAGCACCAAAATCTTGATCCTTGTATGAAAAGTAAGTTGTGTAATATATATATAATTATAGGCAATTTATAATGAGATTCTACGCAAGATACGTATCATTATCAAGTAATAAAAGACTTTCTATTTAAGCCCCAAATATCGATCCCACGGGGAAAGTGTAAATTGGCAATGATAAGTTTTACTAAGAAATTTATAGAAAATTAAATGAAATCACTATCACTAATTTTGAATGTTGAGATGTTATCAAAACTAAAGTATTTAACTATTAACAAAATATAAGTGCAAAGTTTAAAAAGTAAATACTAGTGTATGTTGACCTCATTCTTGGTTGAGGTATAGTCTTTCTCTTTAGTGGCTAAGGTCTAGCCATAGGACTTTCCTATTAACTATTCCTAGAGAACTAGAAAATGCACCCTCACTATTAGAAATTCTAAACTCTTCTTTACTCAACTTGAAGTTCAACATATTGGTCTTAACCTATAGCACTTAGTAGGTGGGGTCATTATGGGAGAGCTAAAGGAGAGTTCCTATAGGGCTATTTGACCTTAGGGTTGACCTTGGGTGTTGGGCTAGAGCTAAGGCACTCACTTCACTCACAATCACTCACTACCCTAAACCCAAAATTTCTTGACTTTGTTCCCTTGATACTTTTGGGATACTCATGTAGATGGTCCCCTAAACCTACTAGCCCTAGACTGAGGTTTAGCTAAAACCAGTACATAGAGGACCCAAATGGGGTTTTCCATTGGTCCATGGCTTGCTTTTGGTGGTTAGTTCCCCAATCTTACCCAAAATACCCATCCTGGCTTTTTGCCCCTAAACTACCCCAAATTACCCAAGTACCATTGAAACCCTAAATTTGGCCAAAATTTCCAAATTTATCCAAAATACCCAAAATTTTTCAAAAATCATTTCAAACCTTTTGAAAACACCCAAACTACCCAAAATCACTAAGAATTGCCAAATTACCAAAATACCCCTCCTTAGCCAAAAATTCAAAAAATTCCAAAAAATCTTAAAAATTCCCAAAATATTCTAAATATTTCCAATTTCATTTTTCTAAACTATCACATAATACAATTTGGCCAATTTGACCATCATTGATTAAAACCCCTAAATTGCCTTTAAATGCCCAAATTTCCCCAAATTCAATTCAAATGTCCATCAATTTGATCTCAATCTCCCAAAATTTCAATCCTAAACTTAAATTCACCTTTCATGTGACCAATCTAAACCAAATCCAAGCTCAATTGACCCAATGATTTGAGCCCAATTTTGATCTAAATCAAAACCCCTAATTTTGGCCCTATGACTTGGTTCCACCAAATTGAACCCTAGGGCTCACCAAATTGTATCCATAGCCCCTTCAATTGACCATGGTTTATGTTGAAAACTCTTTATAACATTCCTACACATCAAAATTAACCATAAATTGGCCTTGATAAAGTCTCAAAAAGTCTCAATTTCATTTAATTAGCCTAAATTTCATTTAATTTAATTCTAGGTCAAAAGCCCAAAATTTTGCCCTAAATTGGCTATGCCTCTAAATTTCACCAAATTGATTGCCTTAGCTCCAAAATTTCCATTCCATTCCTTCATGAGAAATCTTTATAACATCTCCCTTGATCATTTGGACATTCATTTGAGCCAAATTCCAAGCTTAGCCCAGTCTAGACCCAAGTCTAGCCCAACATGCTCAAATTGACCAAATCTCCAAAATCTTTCAAATTGACCCTCCACAAATTGATCTTTCAAATTGACCCTCCAATTGAACTCAAAACCCTTTTCATCCTTCACCAAAAATGTTCATTACAATCATCTACATCAAGTGAATCAATAAATTGGGCTTAAGGACATGGCTAACCTAACTCAAACCCAAGTTTTGGTCATTTGCACCTACTTGGACCCATGCACTAAATGTGGCCTAGCCACCTCAAAGCCACAAAATTAATGACTCCACAACCATTAGTTGGACCCTAGTGACCAAGCTAAACCTCAAAAAACCACCTAATCTAAGCCATGGACCAAAGCCATGGACCAAAGGTCCAAGCTATGGACCAAAGGTCCCCTAAATCAGGAGATTTTGATACCATATTTGCTTAAGCATTGGATATTTTTGCCAAAACTAAATCTCAACTCATTTAAGTGCTGTGACATATTTCCCTGGGTTCCCTGAACTCCTAGACATCTCCCTCTGCCATGACCAGCTAGCCTAGTCACCGGAGAAGCCAAAATTGAGGGCCACCCCCTCTCAAACTTCACCCAATTCAAACATAGAGGCCAAAACCTAGGGGCCACCTCACCTATTTTAAATTGTGGAGCCTCTCTGCCCTCCACCCAAGCATCACATTTCACACCCCAATTGGCCATGGCAGCAAGCCTTAAGCCACAGCCTTTTTTACAAAAGCTCACCTCCATGGCCATGGAGGGAGTGCTGAAATTTTCTTAGAGAGAGCTTCCCAAATCACTCACAGAGCTTCTTTGAGACCTCAGTGCAATCCAACCATCTTCCCCCACTGATCCCCACTGTAGAAGCTCAATTTTGAGCTCAAACTTCTGTCTAAAACCAGGATAGAGCTCAATCAACCTCCACAATACACCAAACTTAAATTACTTGTACCCACACCTTCACAACACAAAAAGAAGAAAAAACCCCATCAAATCCCCCTTCCACAGAGCCCCTAGTATAAAATTTGATCAACACCTAAAATCGAGCTTGGTTAAATTCATACCTAAACCATACACCACAATAAGAGGCTCAATCCCTAGCCTCCTTAGACTCCAACGAACGTGCCAAGCATCTCTGATTGAAGTTTCCCTTCTCAGAGCAAAGTTTTTGAACTCCTCCTCATCCCGAGCCTCTTTTGATTCTCTATTTACTTAGGCTTAATTTCATGGCATATTAACTGTATATATATGTTCCACTAGTCTAGAAGAGCAACTAAAAAAAAATTCATTCAATTTGGTTGAGAAATGAGGGAGATATCAAGCCTTGAAGATGGATGATTCTCGGGTTAGGCCATTGAGGACGATGACAGAGCACCGTTCGATCAAGTGTCTATCAGATGAACGGTCAAGATGAAGCCGGACAACGCTTCTTTACATGAACTGTTGGACGCATGGCTGCTAGGGTGGACAGTGACATCAAATAGGAGCGTAGCGTGGAGCTTCGGAGCTGCCTAAGATCTAGTCAGTGTCGTGCGTTTAAATAGATAAATTGGGATTTAAATAATTCAGAAAATGACCCCTAACTTTAAAAATTCATATCATGGTGTAGAAAAATCACAAAAATAAAATAAAAATACCCTCTTGCTTAGTGAACAGAGGAGGATAATGTGAAAATAATTTAAAGTCCATTTGATGCATGTTTTATTTTTAATTAATTAAACACTATCTTGAGTCTTTTGATTCTCCATGCATATAGGCATTTCACCATGGCTTGAATTTTTGGCATATTGTAGCCTCTATCAAGGGGAACATTCCCTAATTTTTCTAAAGTCAAAGGAGACCTCTAGACAAAGATCCATATTTTTTAATTTTATGCACATTATTTGCTTAAATTAATCATAATAACTAGCATGTTGCTTAGAGAAATCCAAGAAAATTTTGAAATGTTTTCTATGACGAGAGAACCTTTAGGAAAATCTCTCATGAGCCAAGTCATTTAAAATGCCCCTAATCTTCATAAACCCTAAATCACTAAGATAATTAATTTTGGAAAATATAAACATCAAAATGACTTGATTTTTTATCTCTGTTATTTTTTAAGATCCAAATAACTCTCCATAAAAATTTTAAAGCACTCTGAGTCCATTGGATGACCTAAATTGATTTTTCAAGTTGAATATCCTTTTTGGCACTAAAATGATTTTTAATGATCAAAATATATCTCAAAAAATTATTAAAGCTTATTTTTGGAGTTCTCTGTGAACAGGGAAATTTTATAAAATAAAAACTTCATTTTTAGCTTATTTTTAAATATTTAAAATAATTAAAAATTCATAAAAATCACGAAAATAATAAAATTCATGGAAATTTTTAAATTGTTTTCTAAGAACTTAGAAATAATTGGAATATTTTTCCTGATTTGCTAAATAAATATATGGTATTTTGAAGCTTAAAATAATTTTTAAAGGCTAAAAAATAGATTTCCACTAAAATAATTCCAATAAATCAAAGAAAAATTAGAAAAATTGTAAAATTTGCTTCCCTGGATTCTCTGATCTTAGGGAGATTTTTCAAAAATGCAAAACTTAATTTTCCCTATTTAAATATTTTATATTTAATGAACACCCCAGAACATAAAATAATTCTAATAATTCAAATAAAATTCAATAAATCATGAAATTTTGTTTAAATGGTTCTTTAGTCTAGATCTACCTCCAGAAAAAATTTTCAAGTGATTAGGCTTAGCCTTAGTTAAGTTAAAAAATTTCTTTGAAAATTTCCATTTTGGCATGAAAATAATTATATGCATTAAATTAAATTTTGAAAAATCAAATTTTCTCCTTTGATGTCTTAATTGACCCATGAATGAGACAGGATAAAAATTTCAAAGTCATTTGATTTAAATTTGACAAATTATGAAGTGTTAGAACCTTAGGGGCAAAAGTGTAATTTTATGAATTTGGCCTTAATTAACATTTAGGCTTAATTCAAGGAGGGAAATGGGCAACCTCTGATCTTAATTAACTTGTTTAGAAGATTGAAATTAAAAGGGGATTAATTGGTAGAAACCCACCTCACTTTCCTAATTAAAAAGATAAATTAATAAATTTCTAAATTATTAAAATTCAGAGGTTTATTAAATTTAAAAGAATCTAGGACTTAGGGGTTTGACTTTTGAAGTCAGTAATCAATCAATTTAATACCACTATTTGAGGTTCAAATGAAATTCAAATAATGAATCATGATCACCTAAAACTTAACCTTTTCAAAATTAATTAAGACACTCACCTAGGTCTTAATGGCTTAGTAGTGATCTAAGTTAAATCAAGTTTGATTAAACGAGGATTAGAAAAGATAACATAGCTAAAATTTAAGACATTTAAAACACTACTAGCCATTAAAATTTGGCTAAGTGTTCCAACAACACTAGCTTTCCCCCTTTAATGGTCTTCATTCACATAATCTTCAAAATTGAATTACAAATCATAATTACCCTACTGTTAGGGATAGTTAGGTCATCAATTTTCATGGAGCATTAGGGTGTTCATAGGGTGAATTATTAAGCAACATAATAAGCTTAAATGAACTCAAGGCTTTTCATCAGGTGATAAAGAGGGAAGCATGGACTTGCTTCTTCCTCCTAACCTGTTGGATACCTCAAAGGTCTACTAAACTTAATATGCTTTGCTTGACAAAATCATCCTTAATTAAACTCCTAAGGACCCACCAAGATATGACATAGGGTTAGGAAAATTACCAAAACATTACTTTTCTGCCTCTACATGAACTGCCCTCACAAGCATTTTAGTTTCAGGTGGTGGAACGAGAATACTCACCAGGTACGCTTTTTATAGTTTACAGTGCTGTCTTTCTTGGACTTTTTATACTTGTAAAACTTGGATGTTCACCCCCTGCATGAAAACTAAAACAATCAGGATAGCCACAAAACCAAAACCAAAACCAAATTTAAAATCAACCAAGATAAAATTCACTCCCACAACATTCAAAATATAAAACATCTCAAAATTTAATCACACACATCACACAAAACAACAACTGTAAATAAATTAAGACGTCTTTATCAGATGATCTGGAACCCCTCAGAGGAGGTAACCTACGGTTGCTAACGAGGCTTCCCACGGTCTAAATGAAATTATGGAACTCATTAAGTTGAGTTTAGTAAATTCATTTGGACTAAGTGAATCCAATAGAAAATAGTTGTGCCAGAATGAGGGAACCGTAGAATCCTAACCGGATGGGATTCTAACCGGTGTCACTCTAATCAAATTTAACATCCCCCCAAAAAAATTAAAGAACTTCAACCATAGGACCACCTGGTTTGACATCATAACTTGACACCTTAAAAAACTTAAACTCGCCACGACGAGGAGCTTGAAGCTAGCATGGTGAGCAGCACGACCATCAGCGAAACCAATTTATTTCCTTCTTTAGAATTAAACAACAATGCCATAGGACTTTGAGATTGTCTGCTTATGTAACATAATTCCTCATCTCATCTTTAGGCATTTGTATAGCTCTGCTGTAAAATATAGGCCCTAACTTGTTTTAGGATTCTGAGGTTGTCGTTTGTCGCGATATAAATCCTCACATCTTCCAGGCTATTTGTGTAATTGCTTTACACAAATGTAAGCCCTAAATTAAAAAAAATTGGCAGGATAAAACACTTAAATTTTTCTCCTCAAAACTGAAGCCAAAAAAATGATAGATTGGGAAGGCACCGAGGTTCTCCTCCGGAGCTATGTCATCCCCTAGTCATTCCTCATTTGGATTCCATAATAAATGTCCCAAATTTGAATAATTCCCCTTTCACACCTCTTTGTCCTATTTCATTGAAAAGTCCATTATTTTGAATTTCTTAAAGATAATATTTTTTGAATTTTATCAAGAGTTTTCATAGATGACTTCGGTCATTTAAGATGTAATTAACTATAGGGGCTTGCCCTTATAGGAAGCTTTTCTCAAGCCCAGCTTAATATAAATCCAATTTAATTCTTCATATTAAATAGGGGAAATTGTCGGCAAATAAAACGGTTTTGCAGACCAAACGAACGTCATACCTTTCTTAGTTTATTTGATCGAGTCTCATCCTCAAGTCTTGTGTTTATCCTTCGGGATAGATATAGAGTTTGAGGTATATCGATCTTTCATTTAAACTATGAAAAATATGAGGTCAGTTTGATTTCATACTTTTCTAAACTTAAACATCTTTCCAAAGTGGGCGACGGGATTTCGATTCCGGTGGCCCACAGCTTCTTATGGGCAACTCCCCCAACCAAAATAGTGTTGATAATCTACAAACTATGTTTATGTAATGAAGATTTCTTATGTGAAAAAGCATCATTGCCACTACAATGAGGTTCTAGTGAAATGAGATGAGATAATATTTATAATATGTATTGTGCCAAATAGGAGCAATTATAATTCTCTACCCTGATACAGTGCATAGAAAATCATTAGCTAATCCTAGGTTTATTCCCTAAATCTGTGGCTAGGCTAGGAGGATACCGGCTCCCACTCCAGAGCTCCCACTTCCCTTCACCTGAAGGCTAACTCTCGCTTT
>NW_018226858.1:341781-343460 GCF_001263595.1 Phalaenopsis equestris
ACTTTTCTCCTTCTCCAACACTCTTACAGAAAGTTTCACACTAAATCTCACCACACAAACTCTAAACTATAAAAGAAAAATCACTAATGGACTCCAATATGGTGGTGGAATGAAGATGGATTATGAAGAATGGCAAAAATAGAGAGTGGTGGAATGTTTTGGAGCGAAAATGAGACTCTTTCCTGATGAATTTCGGCCCCAAATAAAGCCCAAGGTTGGTTCTCCAAGAGGTGTCTCCAAAAACTCTTCAAAAATCATCCAAATACATCAAACGCGGACCCGCCTTTGGCACCGTCGACGCTAGGTAAGAATTTCAGCTATTTTGTTGTTCTGCACCGTCGGCGCTGCCCTTGGTGCGGTTGGCGTTGAGTACTTCTTCAAAAATGTCATTTTGACTCTGAATTCCATCATTTTTGCTTTCTTTTTTACTTTAAGTCCTAAAAATTAACAACCTGCAAGAAAACATCAAAATACCTTCCATTAAGATGCAATATCACCAAAAATAATTATAAAATATGGGTCTAAAAATACATATATTTTTTGTGTATCAGAAAGCATGTAGTGCCTAAGCTTTTGGGTGGCGAAAATTAAATCTAGACAATGCTTCTCAATAGGCACATACTTTACAGATACTTTATCTCTGTCGGTATTAGACGGAGACTCAAGTAGTAGAGTGCATTTTCCTTACCCTCATAATTGACTTAGGCTAATAGAGCTCCGAGAGAGTCATCTAAAGCTGCAGTATAAAACATCAATGGTCAGGAAGTGTCATTAAGTGTTGCTTAATATCCTCGAAAGCTCGCGGACATTTTTCTTCCCAAACAAATTTGACATCCTTTTTAATTAATGCCGAGAAGGACTGACACTTATCTGAGAGATTAGAAATAAAGCATCTCAAATATGCCAAATTTTCTTGGAAGGAACGTAGTTAATTCAAGGTTTTGGAAGGAGGCATTTCCAAGATTACTTTAATTTTATCCAGGTCGATCTCGATTCCCCGATGATGAACAACGATTCCTAGAAATTTCCCAGAGGTAACGCCGAAGACGCACTTTAAGAGATTCATCTTGAGATTATATTACTGTAATCGTTCGAACACGATCCTCAAATCGTGCAAATGACATATTTTTTGTTTACTTTTGATGTCCAAATTATCCACGTAGCACTCCACTTGGTTGTGAATGAGGCCGTCAAAGATCTTCGTCATTGCTCGTTGACCAGAGGAAAATATGTTGAGATTTTCATATCTATTTTATACTATTTTTTGATGATATTGCACTTTAAAGAAAAGTAATTTTGATGTTCTATTGCAGGAATGATGAATTAGGGTCATTGAAGCAAAAAGATGCAAAAAGAAGCGAATTTGGAGCGAAAAGGGTCAAAATATGCAGAATTGAACTAGGGCGCCGACGACGCCTTTGACCCTGCCGACGACGAGATTTTCCCGAGACTCTAGAATTAAAAAAAAAAAAGGTCCTTCGATGGTACCCTCGAGGCCACCGATGGTGAGCTCGGTGGTTATGCCTAATCAGGCTTTGGATAAGGCCAAATTTTGAAGGGATGCTTAGGCAACTCTTGGGAAAGTGACCAGAGGAAAATATGTTGAAATATGTTGAGATTTTCATTACTGTTTTTGATGATATTGCACTTTAAAGAAAAGTATTGATATTGCACTTTAA
>NW_018226858.1:343543-344134 GCF_001263595.1 Phalaenopsis equestris
ATTGGAGCAAAAAGATGCAAAAATGAGCGAATTTGGAGCGAAATGAGCCAAAATGTGCAGAGTTGAACTAGGGCGCCGACGGCGCCATCAACCCCGCCGACGGTGAGATTTTTCTGAGCTCCAGAATTAATTCAGTAAGAAGGTCCACCGACGACGCCCTCGAGGCCGCCGACGGTGAGCTCGGCGGTTATGCCTAATCAGACTTTGGATAAGGCCAAATTTTGAAGGGATGCTTAGGCAACTCTTGGGAAAGCTCATCCACAACTTTAAAAGACTATTTTGACCAAAAATTAGAGAGGAGAGAGAGTTCCTGGTGGTTATAAAGGTTTCAATGGTGTGTAAAAATTGTGAGGAATTCTTCGAGAGATTGTAAGAGTGGAGGGAAAGTGAGAGATTTCTTTCTCTTTGCTGCTTTGAAGAGGAATTCTATGTGCTGTAAAGAAAGGAAGAGATTCAGAGGAACTTCAAGGAGTGTTCTTGGGGAGAAATCAAAGATAAGCTATTTACTTGTTGTAGTTTGTATGACTTTGATTTTATATATGAATTCCGAGTTTTGTTGTGTTTTCCCCATGAGATCTGAGTAGTTTTCTT
>NW_018226858.1:344376-361602 GCF_001263595.1 Phalaenopsis equestris
TTTGGGTGCTGAAGTGTAGATGTTAGCCCTCAGGCGAGGGGAACGTGGGAGCTTTGAAGTGAGAGCCGATATCACCCCAGTCTAGCCGCAGATTCAGTAAACAAGCATAGGATTAGTCAATGTTCTTTACGCCTAGACCAAAGGGTAAAGAATAGGTATGCTCCTTTTTGGCACAATATAATTTGAACTAATTCACTTTATCCATTCACTATAATTTCTTGACAAGGAGAAGAATGCTTTCTTATATATTGAATATCACATTTAAACCTTCATTAGTATCATTCGTTATTTAATAGTTATTAAAATTACATATTTATTGTAATTGCCTATTAGTGACAGATAAGCAAATTGAAATTCGTTGTTGTGATTAAAGTATTGTTTTTTCTAAAATCTTAGTTCATAGATCTAATCCTACTCCCTGTGGGATCAATATCTAGGACTCCATTAGAGCCCTATATTACTTGAGTGATACGTATACATGGGTTGATAAGTGTGACTTTACAATTATTGAATATTTATTACGTCCATATTTATCTTATATTTTTAAGCATATATAAAGTTGCGGTCACTCGTTGTTATGTTGCTCCGAAATTCTTTAACACAAATGATATTATTATGTAGTAGAAGAACCCAATCGGCGTTCTGAATGCTGTAAATGCTGCATCCTCTGGAGATATCTTTATTTGATTGTAACCTGAAAATCCATCCAAAAAGGAGAAAACCTCATGTGTTGATGTGAAGTCCACCATTAACTCTGGTATTAGTAGCGAAAATTTATCTTTTGGAAATGCTTTATTTAAATCCCTGAAGTCGACACATACACGGATTTGTCTATTCTTTTTCTTAATTGGAATAATGTTGGCTAGCCATGTGGGATATTGCTCTTCCCGCACAAAGCTAGCATCTTTTAACTTCTTTACCTCAATGATGACTTGTTGCTCTATCTCGAGGCACATTCTTCTAGGAGGTTGTTTTACTGGGGTCATATCTTTGTCCACCCCGAGCTTATGTACTGCAACTTCTGCTGATAGCCCTGAAATTTTATCATAACTCTAGGCGAAGCAATCTTTAAATTCTGATAATAACTTTATCAGCTCTATGGACTCTTCCTTATTTTGTAAGGAACTTATAAAAGTTGGTCGAGGCTGCTCCTTAGTCACGAGTTTGATTCTTTTAACTCATCGACCGTTGACTTAATTTCTTCTTCGAATTTTGGTGGAGCATCACCTATTAATTAATCTTGAGAATCATCTTCCATATCGAGGCAATCCTCTTCCAATTCATTATCAACAACCATGCAAAATTCCAAATCATCAACCGGTCCTACGATACTAAATCCAACACCTTCTTTCAAGTTAGGAGTTCGTCTTTTAACATTCCACAATTTCTTAAAAAATTGTAACCTATCTTTTGACATCTTTTTTGGCACATATCCCTGTTGAATTAACTTTTGTACACAAGGAGAAAAGTAATCAAAAGGTAATTACATTAATTTATTAGAATCCTCTCCTAAATTTACATGATTTTCAAGATTAGTACAAAGAGAAGCACGGTAATACTTGATCGGCTTCAAACCAACACTACGGACTTCCTCGACCTCTAAACTCTCAACCTTTTGAGGGTAGATCAGAGTAAGGGTCATGACATTCACACATTCACATAGTGGAGTGGTTGATCCGATCATCCATCGACTCATATTCATCTTTCTCCATGTCTTCTAAGGAGATCTCCTATTGAGGTTTATTCTATTTTATACTCATCATTTCTTCCTCGGAGCTTTCTTTATCAAAACTTTCTTCCATGTCGATGTTGATGGTCAGCCTAGTCCATTCAACAATCGTGTTGGTTCTTCCTCGTCCACATCCCCTGCCTCGATCTCGGGTGTATGGGCTAAAAGAACATCTACCACCTCGTTGTGAAGAGACAATAGTAGATTGTCGAAGCGGAGTTGAATGGCTTCTTCTTTGTGATTCTTCTGAATCTTGCACTTCATTTGATACAATTTCATGAGAAAAGATTGCTTTCTTCAGAGGTGCATAGTAGGTGTCGTCTTCATGAATGCCCACTTCATGAACTGAAAATGACTGTAAATCCCCTTTAATACAATGTCCTTATACTTCTTTGAAGTATTTGATGCATTGATGTAAGGATGATAGAACCATATTATGCTTGTGAATCCATGGTCCTCAAAGTAAAGCATTGAAAGAAGTTTCTGCATCGATGATGTGAAAATTTACGGCTGTTACTAGTTCTCTAGCTTTCATTAATAGTGCAATCAATCTAAAGGCTCTTTCTCCCTTCTGATTAAATTGTCTCAACATTATTTTATTGGTTGTAAACTCTTGAGCTTTAATATCCAAATATGTTAATGTCCGTGGACTCATTAAGTTTAGTGATGCTCCCGGATCTATCAAAACTCTGAACAACACAAGTTTGCCGATATGAATGGAGATGTAGTGCGGTCGTTTGTGATCAATGGTACCGAGCAATGAATCTTCATCTGTGAAGGTTATCCCAGGCTATTCTTTCAACGAGCAAAATTCATCTACGGATGTGCTAGACAACTGCGCTAAGCAATTCTCTGGGTCAAGTAAGGCTGTAACCAGAGACTCTCTCATCTCATTTGACAGAATTAGAGCCTCGTAAATGATTAGTTTGGTCGATAACTCCTAATATGATCTAGCATGTTATAATCAACTTTGTATAATTATTTAATCTTTACTTGGTTATGTGGCTCTTCCACTGGCAGAGGTGGAGGTATCTCTTCCTGAGTGACTATCTGCTTCCCTTTATCCACTGGAGCTGTTCTTGGAGATAATACCTTCCCACTCCTTAGATTTACTTACGTGATTTCTTCTTCTTGAGATGCTTTGAGCAAAATTTCTATTATTTCTTCTTCATCGGACAGATCCAAGTTGATGTCAAGTGGTGCACCGTGGCACTCGAGGACTGGCTCCTCACTCCAGTGCTATCATAACCGATATTATTGATATCTTCTTCATTCTCATTAACGGGTTTATTGGACTCAAGTATGATTTGAGGATCAGTTTAGAAATTGAGATTAGAGTTAGAATGAACACAATTAGTTACGTTATCATTAGAAACAATTAAAACATAGCCGAAATTATAATCATTATATTCATAATAACCCGGTGAGGCAAAAAGATAATCATACATGGTCAGGGGTTCGAGGATTTTCTTCCCCAAATTCGAGACAACCAATATAACAGAGGCATCCCCTATCTTACCACCGTGCTATCAATCTTCACAACATCGCTCTTTGCTTTCTCCTTTGGTTGTGGTGACTTCTCTAGCGAAATCTCCAACTTGGGCTGAGCAGGTGCTTTGAATCTAATCCAGTATCTTCTTTGATGACTTGCTCCAAACTTTGCCAAACTTTGCTCCATCCATCTTTCATCCATCTTTTTCTGCATATTGATCTATCAAAACGATTGGCTCAGCTGAAATCATATTCTTAGAACCTTTCTCAGGTTCTTTCAAATATTCTTTTGGGGTTGTTATGTTTCCTTCTTTGTAATTCCTCTCAAGCAAATCCTTGAAAATGAAACAACCTTCTATTTCATGTCTCAACATTTGGTGGTATGGACATAAATTGGGATAGTATTTATTGTCAGCTTCTTTGGGCTTTCTTGGTTCTAGCAACCTAAATTCTGACTTTTTCATCAAGTTTCTGAACATTTTTGGCACGACCTCATCTTTGAAAGAATATACTCTTCTATTTTGTTCTCTAAGAGTTGGACTTGTTCTGTCATCTGTTCGGTATGGTCCTCCCTGATGGCTGTTGGTTGGATTGGCCATACTGCTGTATTTGTTTTGAGCATGTTGTAATGATTGCTGGAAACTTTGGTGAGAATGCTCTGCCTGTATCTTTATTGGTTGTTTTCCCTTATCGACTCTGGCCACTGTCCCAGACTTCTTTTTAAATGCTTTTAAGTAGGAGCTCAATCACATGTTGTTCTTGTAATAGACTTTGCTTCTCCACTATGAGATCTCCAATAGAAACATGATGCTGTGCTCCAACAAATCTCTTTACAAACATCTATTCCAATTCAATGAACGTCTTAACTGATCCGTTGGGTAACTCGACATACCAATCAAAAGCAATCTCTGACAGGCTACTGACGAACTGTCGGAAGAATAAGGACTTTGTTTCCACCAGTGCTGCCACAATGGGATCAGAAGTGTGTTATATGTTTCTTGGGATTTTTGGTCCCATCGATTGTCTTAAAGTTTGGTGATACAAAACCCTTAGGATAGGGTACAACATCAAACTCTTCCGGGTAAGGTATACCCCTCAAAATTAATGCACCACAATTAGATTGGGCTAAGGCCTCCCGAACTTGTTGTTCAACCAATTGTTTAATATCTTTCTATGGTATAGTACTTGGTGAGGAATCTTTCTTTTGCTGCTCTTCTCCATTAGTGGAGGCAACTTCTCTTTCTTCATCGGTAATTTGGATTATTTCAGGCTGGTTAACCTATGGATAAGCTACCTGCTGTGACTGGGGTTGTCCATGAACTGTAGCCATGGCGGGCATAGTAGCAGCCATCTCCTCCATCCTCTTTTCCATTTGACAAATTTGTTCATTACTTAAGAAAATAGCCCTGCGCAAATCATCTGCGACGTTCTCTTCGATGAAAGGTTGGGCATCGCGTGCAGATGAGGCGGCTCTCATCTTGATGACTTGAATGTCCATGAAATCTTCATCAAGGTAATCATTGAAGTCAAAATACTCATCATCATCATCAATAGTTACACAATGTTCTTTGGCTAACTCGAAAATCTCAGCTCTGAGCTTTTCAACTTTCTCTTAAATTATCGCATTATGAATCCTCTTAAGGCCTGGAGGACTTTCCTGAACTTCCTTCACTTGTCCATCATATTTGGGAGTAAAAGCTGCAATGATATCAAATACTTTAAACTTTTGCTTCATTCCGCCATTTTGCCCTGCGGGCTCACTAGACCGTATTGGTATGATGGCTTTGGGTAGGCACACCTTCTTTCTCAACGATGATAACTCAAGATGGGGTGTCTCAACAGGGGCATCGACATGTTGGAGAGAGGCATGCTTCCCGTAGTGCAAACCAAACACAATATCGAGTAACTTCTTTATCTTTTTCCTTTTTGGGGCAACCAGTCGACTTCCTGCAAAACTTGGAACGGCAGAGGTAACAAAATCTTTGGTACATTCAACTTTTTAGATGGAATCTGATAGGAATACGTGTCGGTAAGACTTCAGTTGACTTATGGGACTGTTAGGCAGTCCCAACATCATTTAGAAGTTCTTTCTTCATTTGAAAGGATACTGCACATCCTACTCGTTTAAGCAGTTCGACCATTGAACATCCTTCTTTAGTGGCCAATCTCTAGAACACTGTGCGGACTTTAGTGAAAGGAGTGGGCTTCTCCCTCTCTCACTAAGACCATGAAGTGATGGTAAAGTAGTAACAATCCTTTAAAGACTCTCATGTCCATTAGTATTCATCAGTGGGTGAAACCTACTCCCTCGCAGAAGCGGAGAGGTCTCCTATAATCTGAGTTCCTCCTCGTGAAGAAACTCTTCATCTGGTAATTTTTCTGCAATTTTGGCTTTAGCTGCCCTCCAAGTTTTTCTATTACGATTCTTTCTCTTTGACCGAGTTAGCGGCGCAGACTTTAAACTTAAGTCAATCTTAAACACTGAAGAAGAGACAATAAATTCTTCAGTTTCATCTTCTAGGATCACAGTCTCCTTTCCTTTAGCAGAAAAGGGGATAACATACTTGGCAAGTGCTGAGGAAGTGGCAGTTTTCACCTTTTTGCAAGAAGGGAATTTCTGGGGATAGTTAAGGTTAAATTTAGTAGAGGGCTTCTGAAGTTCCGAAGTGGTGACTTTTATTAGAATGAATGGGGCTGTTCCGAGAACAACTTCCAGTTCGTTGAATCCAGTTCCAAACTTGATGGTGGGAGAGACATTGCGAGCATTGCGACTAGTTTTCAAATTGCAGTAGAAAGTATGCGTAGGGAATGCAATAGCAGCTTCAAAAAAAAAGTGTTGGGGTTAGTTATTTGGCCAACACTTTGTAATTCCAATGGAACACTAAAAATTAACAAAGGGTCGTTTTGTAGAGTGGGTAAATTTTTATTTTATTTTTTAGTTTGTGAAGGTTTTAAATTTAGTAAAAATAGTTTGAAAGTAAGAGAATTTAATTAATTAAATAAAAAAAAGGTTAAAGAGCAAGCACAACACATCACGATTCGATTTAATTTGTAAAATATCAAACCAAGCTCAAAGGGGAAAGTGAAGTTTAGGACCCAATGCGGGATAAAATTTACAACGCAAAATGCCCGGGTGGAGCTAGTCCACCAACACACCTATTCGTGTTCCAACCCCATACAAAGATAAAGTCATAATGAACTCCTAAACTTCCTTATTCAAAGGTGCTTGAACAGATGGTCTTGGAGTCCGAAAGAGTTGACTGTACTTCCCCAAGAAAAAAATGGGTGAAGTATGTCAACGGAAGAAGGGTAATTTAGTACATAAGAGACACAGACACATTATTGATGTATGAAGATAATACTCCCTGATTAATATGGAGATTGAAACACTCCCCAGCAGAGTCGCCAGAAGCTGTTGACACAATTTTAGGGGGGGTCGTCCTATGGAAGTTGTCGGTTGCCAGAATAGAAATCCCGTCACCCTCTTCGGATAGACATTTAATTTATGTATATATTTAAGTTTTAAAAAATATGAAATCAAAATGATCCCATATCTTTTAAATTTTAGATGAAAGAGCACTATACCTCAAGCTATGTATCTATCCCGAAAGATAAACATAAGACTTGAGGGTGAGGCTCAATCAAACAAACTAAAAAATATATGAAATCTGTTTGGCATGCGAAACCATTTTATTATAAGCCGACAAGTTCCCCTATTTAATATGAAAAATTAAATAGGGTTTATATTAAGCTGGGTTCAGAAAAGCTTTCTATAAGGGCAAGCCCCTATAGTTAATTACATCTTAGATAACCGAAGTCACCTAAGAAAACTCATTATAAAAATCAGGGGATATTATATTCAAGGAGTTCAAAGAGATAGGACTTTTCAACGAGATCAGATAAAGAAGTGTGAAATGGGAATGACTCAAATTCGGAACATTTTAATTTGAAATCCAAAGAAAGAAGAACTAGAGGATGCCACGGTTCCTGAGGAGAACCTCAGTGACTTCTCAAGCTATCCCACAATTTGGCTTCAATTTAGAGGAGAAATATTTAATTGTTTCATCCTGCCAATTTTATTAGCTAGGGCTTACGTTCATGTGAAATGATCACACAAATAACCTGGAAGATGTGAGGATTTAGATCGTGAAAAATGACAACCTCAAAATCCTCAAACAAGTTAGGGCATATATTGTATAACAGTGTTATGCAATGTCCTAAAGATAAGTTGAGGATTTATGTTGCATAAGCAAACAACCTCGAAGTCCTATGAATTGTTGTTTAATTCTAAGGAATGGTTTAGTTGGTGTAGGTATGTCTACTGTCGAAGATGACTGTGCTGCCCACGATGCTAGCTCCAAGCTCCTCATCGTAGCGAGTTCAAGTTTTCTAATGTGTGAAGTCATGATGTCAAATCAAATATTTCCTAAGGTTGCCCATTAGAAGCTGTCGGTTACCAGAATTGAAATCCCATCGCCCACTTTGGAAAGACATTTTAATTTACATATATATTTAGTTATAGAAAAAAATGAAATCAAACTGACCCAATATTTTTTATATTTTAAACTCAACTCAATGAGTTTCATACTTCCATTTAAACCATGGAAAATCTCGTTTGCAACTATAGGTTACCTACTCCAAGGGATTCCCGATCATCCGATAGAGGCGTTTTAATTTAGTTGCAATTTTTATTTTATTTTATTTGTGATTAAATTTTAAGTTGTCTTATATTTTCAAATGTTGTGGCAGTGAATTTTATCTTGGTTGATTTTAGTTTCGGTTTCAGTTCCGTGGCTATCCTAAAAGTTTTGGTTTTGACATGCAGGGGTGACCTTATTGTTTAACACTATGCAAGTTCATAAAAATGAAAATTATAGTAAAGAACATGCAGAAAAGAAGGTACTGTAAATTATAAAAGCGTACCTATCGAGTCTTCTAGTTCATTCACCTGAAAGTTCAATACTTACAAGACATATATATATATATATATAGATGGTTTCTTAAGCAAGACGTAATAAGTTTTAACCGTCCTTCAAGGTATCCAAAATAGTGTGAGAAAAGTCCAGAGACCGGACCCCGGGCATCTCACAATCTCTTGAAAAAGTCTCAAGCTCGTTCAAACTCATTAGGTTTCTTAATAACTCATCCTTATCATACCCTTATGCTCAATGAACCAATGTTCTAGCCAACCTTAAGGATGGGGTAACTATCCCTTGATGTTTTATTTATAAATTATATAAGTAAAGACCCTCAAGGGGGAATTTAGCCTAATTATAAAACTTAGCACTTTAATTTTAAAGATTGGCTTGTAGTGGTTTTAAAAGGTTTAAAATTAATCATAAGTTGTTTTTTAAACCTCATTAGACAAAATTTTGATTAAGCCAGACTCACTACTAAGCCCTTAAAGACTTAATGAGTAGATTTGTAATCTTAGAAAAAGAATTAAATGTTTGTTACCTTTAATCCTTATCATGAATCATAAATCATTTCAAAACCATTAATTGGGGTTTAAAATCAATGAGTTATGATCTTCCAAAATCAAACCTGATCTTCCAAATTATGATCTTCCAAAATCAAACCCTCACCTTAATATCTTATTATTTAAATATTCTTCCAATTTTCATTAGTTTTGAGAGATTACAAATTTATCCTTTATAAGACCAAAGTGAGATTGGTTACTAACACTCATCCCTTTCATACTTCAATCATCAAAACATATCAATTATAATTTTTTGTTGCCCATTTAGCCCCTTGATTAAGCCTAAATATTAATTAAGCCTTAAATTCCAAAATTACCCTTTTTTTGCCCCTTAGGCCTTAACACCTCTTAACTCATCAAATCAAACACAAATGACTTACAAATTTTATATTACCCCACTAATGGGTCAATTAAAGCATTAGAGGAGATAATGTATTTTTTTTGAATTTATTTAATATTATAATTATTTCTAATGCAAAAATAGGGATTTTTAATGAAAATTCAATAACTCAATCAAAACAAAACTTTTGTCCTTAAGAAAATTGTAGGAGTTTTATGTAGGTCAAAGGACCACTTGGACCATTGTTCATGATTTTTAGAGATTTAATTTAATTGTTAGAATTATTTTTTTTTAGCATTAATTAAATATAAAATATAAAATATTATTTAAGTGAAAAATTAAATTTTATATTTTTCCTAAATCTCTCCAAGTCTAAGGAACCCAAAGAAATATATTTCAGGTTTTTTTTTATTTATATTTTAATTATTGGAATTAGTATAATGAGAAATTAGAAAAAAATCATTTTTAAGCCTTTAAAATTGCTATCTTGACTTAGAAAATCAGAAAAAAATATTTTAGTTAGTTTCAAGTGATTAGTAAGTTGAATGTGATATTTTAGTGTGTTTTTGCAATTTTTCAATTTTTTTGATTTTTAATTAATTTTTTAATTATTTAAATGTTAAAAAATAACTCAAAAAATGAAGTATTTATTTTAATGAAAATTTTATTTTTCTTATCTTAGGTTTATTTGGTTATAAAGAGCTCCCAAAACCAATTTTTAAATTTTTTTAGTTGTATTTTAATTATTATAATTATTTTAATGCCAAAAGTGTAATTTCACTTGATTAATCCATCACTTGATTAATCCATTTTAGTGTTGATTAATCCATTTTAGTGGTCATACTAACTCCATTTGACTTGAAATTTTTATGGGTAGTTCCTCTGACTATAAATTATAGTGGAGAATAATTTTTATGCCATTTATATTTATAATTAATCCAAATTAATTTTATTTCATTTTTTAGGGTTGATGATAATTAGGATTATTTTTAATGAGTTAAACAAATTTTATATTTTTTCTAGGGTCCTCTGACCAAAGTGTACCTACTAAAATAAATTTTATCTTTTTCTAATGAGTATTTTAATTACTATAATTTTTATGACAAAACATAGACCATTAACTTAAAAATTAGATTTCTCTAGTTAGAGATACCCCCTAACCTTGGAAAAATTAGGGGAAATGCCCAACAATAGAAACATCAGATACCCATGGTCCCATGCATTGGTGAAATGTCTATGCAAATGAAGAATCTAAATAATAAATACACCATTTTATTAATTAAAAATCATACATGCATCAAATAGACATGAAACCATTTCCACACTGTTCTCCACTATTCACTGAGCAAAAAAATATTTTTATTTTGTTTTTTTGATTTTTCTACACAAAGATATGAATTTTTTAAGTTCTAGCTATTTAAATAAATAAGAAAATCCCTATTTTTCTACCTAAGTGGCAAGGCGCCTCTTCAAACTACGACAACTCCGAAGCTCCACGCGGTGTCTTCTGGTTCGGCGCCACCATCCGAGTCAGCTACCACGCGTTCCGCTGTTCCGTTCCATCTATCCGTCTGAAACCATCCAGAGCGTCCATTCAATACACGTGGAAACGAATGACATCCGTTCATCATCCCCAAGTCCCTAGCCTTAGAACCATCCAACTTTTAGCCTTAATTTCTCTCTCAATACTTAACCAAATTAAGTGCAGTTTGTTCCTATAGTCTCATCTTGACTAAGAGTACATATCCATATGGTTGATAAAGTTTTAAATTGATTCTTCAAGCATGGATAATCAAATGAAGCTCGGTTTAGGGGTAGAGTTCAATACCTTTGCCCAAGAGGTGTGGCCTCAATTGGGTGCTTGCAAAAGCTTGGATTGAGTCCAAAGAGCTCCTAGATGAAGCCTCAAGCTGTGGTGAAATGCCTAGATATGAAATCGACCAAGGCCAATTTAAGGATTCGATCAATGTCCACCCTAGGGTGGTCTGGTGAAGGGGCTTTTGTGGGGGATCTTCTTCTCTCACTCAGAGGAGAGGTGTTCTGTTTCGGGCTTGATTTTGAGCTCCAAAATTGAGCTCAGGCAGTGGGTTTGAGGGCTTTAGGATGGTTAGATTGAACTTAGTGGGTCTTGAAGAAGCTCTGGGATCAATTTGGCAGAGTCTCCCCAAGAAATTTCAAGCTCCCCCCCTTGGCCGTGGAGGGTTATTTTAAATAGAGGAGGCCATGGTGGCTCTCAGGCTAAGCTAAGGTGGCTGGGGTGATGCACAAATGGAAGGTAGAAAGGCTCCAATGTTTATATGGGTTGATGCCACTTGGATGAGTTCAATTTTGGGTTTTGACCATATTGGCTCTCTTGACAATGGTTTTTTCCGACAGCCAAGGTGGCTGGCCGGCCAGGCTCAGGTCACCATCCCACTGAGGATGGTCAATAGTGGGAAAATGTGAAGTCATTTGGGTTTGTGCATGGGTATAGGTGATTAATTGAAGTGGAAAGGTCTTTGGGTCAACTTGGGTTTAGGTTAGGTATAAACTCATGAAAATAGCTTGGGTGACTCCCCATGGATGACCAAGGCCAGGTGAACCACCTGAAATAGTGTGGAGAGGTCTCCATCCAAAGGATTTGGGCTAAGCATGGGTTTAACTGTGTCATTAATAGGGTTAAAAGAATCTTAAGGGGGCTTGAAAGTGGCTTTGCCTCTTGTCATTAATAGCTTGTCATTAATAGCTTTATGATGTGGCAAGTCTCACTTGACTCATCTATTGCTTGGAAATGGCTTCATGGCTTCCCTTTGTCTTGGTTCTCTTGCATGAGAAAGGATTTTGAATTTATTTGGTAATTTTGGTGGAGTTTGGCATGATGCTTGATTTGGAATGATTTGATTATGGATTTAGAATTAGGGAATGATTTTAATTAAATGAATGATGAAGAGAAAATAAGTTATCATGTGGGCTTTGTATTTGGGATTTTAAAATTAGTGGTGATTTTGGGCTAAAATTTGGGTCAATTAAATGTTGAATTTGGTGTAGGGAGATGTCATGGAGAATTTGGAAAGGATTTCAAGTGATTTTGAATTGAATTGGAAGATTAATATTGTGGATTTAGTCATATAATAAAAATTGGGCTTGAATTTTGTTTATATTGAGATTGGGAGTACTAAATTTTGGTTTAAAATTGAAATTGGGCAAGATTGGAGCTAATTGGGCCAAGATTGGGGCTAATTTGGGGGAAATTGGGCCTTTAAGGGAAATTTGGGGCTTTTGGGCCTTTAAGGTTTGGGGGAAATTGGGCCTTTAAGGGAAATTTGGGGCTTTTTGTCAAATTCGGTAAAATTTGGTCAATGTGATGGTTAAAATTGAAATTGGGAATATTTGGGAATTTTTGGGATTTTTGGGTCATGAGGGGCATTTTGGTAATTTTTGACAATTTTGGGGGTATTTTAGAAATTTGGTGATTTTGATAAATTTTGGTCAATTTTGGTATTGGTGAATGATTTAAGATGACTTTTGATAAAATTTGGGTATTTTGGGTTATTTTGAGATTTTTGGTAAAATGTGGGTTGTAGGGGTATTTTGGTAATTTGGTGATATTGGGCTAGAATGGGCAAGTAAGCCATGGAGCCAAGCCAAACCAATAGGAGTCATATGAGAACTCATTTCAAATGTTTAAAATGCTGGTCCTAACCCTCTTAGCTAAGGACTAGGGGTTTGGGTCCATCCACATGAGCTTCCCAAAAAGAGTCAAGAGACCAAATTAAAGGGGCCTAAGGTTTGGGGTATGTAAGAAGGTGTGTGCAGGCTAGCCTAACCATAGCTAGACCACCCAGGGTTAGTCCTAAGGCTTGACCATCCTATGGGACTCTCTTTGATCTCCTCCATACTGACCCCACCTACTAAGTGCTAGAGGTCAGGACCAACATGTGAAACTTCAAGTTGAGCAGTTGAGTTCAAGTTGAGCAAAGAAGAGTGTAGAGTTTCTAATGGTGAGGGTTCCTTTTCTAGTTTCATAGGAATAATCAACAGGAAAGTCCTATGGCTTGACCCTAGGCTATTAAAGAGGACAAGCTAGAAAAAAGCTAGAGCTCAACCAAAAATGAGGTCAACAAGGCAAGTCCAAATTGGGATGCTTTCTAGCCACCTGATACTATGTATTTCGATAGTTTAGGATTTTTATTTAAGTATCTAATGTATTTTTCTATTTTTTTCTCAAGTTTTGGAATTATTTCTATTTTTTTGTGAGCAGGGTGTCATGCTTGGGCCCTCCCACACTTTGTAACTTTATCTTTCTCTCTATTTAATGTATTAGCCTTTTGGGCTTTCAAATATATATATATATATATATATATATATATTTTTTTAGGGTTTCTAGGGAGATGACGGTTCCCTGGTTCTGTCAGTTCAACTGGTGATGCATGGAGAGCAGGAGGAGAGTTCAAGGAGACTACTTGTTGCCGGGTCTTTACGTGGGAGGTAAGTCCTGGTGTTTTCTTCTTCCCAGGCTCAAAGGTTTTTCAAATAGTTACTGTTACATTGGAGTTTAAGGTAGTGCCACTCAGCCTTGGTGCTAGTGCTACCAAAAATGACACTTCCTATTGACTTAGAAATGAATGCACAATGGACAAGGGCCACTTATGCTAGGGTAGTTGGAAAAACTAATGACATACTTTAAGACCCAGACAAACTTTTGTTCACACAAGCCTTTCATGAAGCTACTACTGTAAAGGGTTCCTCCCCTTGCATTCATTCAGTGGGATTAAGGGATGGAGAGCCTGCAGTTTTTTTTTCTGCACAAGAAATTAAACATATTAACAGGGAAGTACAGTTCACCCTCAATGGGAAGTTTAGCTTGAGTCATCCTAAAATGGAGCTGGTCAGGAACTACATTAACTCACTACACTTTATTGGAGCTTGGAAGATTGGCTTACATGATGGGAGACACCACCTTATACAACTTACCACAGAGGAGGATTATGCTAGGGTGTTTGCCAAACAATCCATAACGATTGCTGGAGCATCTATGAAAATACTAAAATGGACTCCTGACTTTGACCCAAGCAAGGAGCCATCTGTGGTACCCATTTGGTTTAAATTGTCAAGACTCCCTCTTCACTTGTTCAATCTGAATACTCTTTTTAATATTGGATTTGCAATTGGTACCCCGTTAAAGGTGGATGACCCTACATATAATAAAGCCCAACCTACACTACCAAGAATACTAATTCAGAGGAACATAACTCTTCCAGAGATGAAAATAGTGTGGATTGGAGATGAGATTGAAGGCTTTTGGCAGGATGTAGTAATGGAGCAAAAACCTTACTACTGCCAACATTGTAAGATGTTTGGCCATACTGTAGACACGTGCTACAGGCTACACCCCTCTAAAAGGAGGCTACACCCCCCTAAAAAGAACCTAAACAATTCTTCCAAAGAACCCATCCCTCAAAATTCAGAGAAGTTGCCAATCACTCCTTCAGAAGGCAGGAATGACTTGAATTCTGAAGGACATGATGTACATCATCCCACTACAGTTGAGGTATCTAACTCCTATCTTAATCACCAGAATCTACAACTTGGACCACCTATGAGAATACAAATTACTGCTCCAATAACAGATTTTACAGTGGAATAGGGGGTAGATGTTGTTCCCCTTTCTCATCCTGCTAATGATGGGGAGGGCAACATGGCTTCTCTTGCCCAGGCCATTAGATCAGTGCATGATAAGGTGAATGTGGAGTCCACCAAACCATCTGCTGAAATGTTGCAAGAGATGTATCAGTTAATGGAAACAGACTGGCAAATTCAGAAGGCAAAGAAGAAAAGGAAATCAAAGCTAGAGGAAATGAAAGATGGAAGATCTTGATAGAAACACCATTGAAAGCTCCCAGACTTCTCATAAGAAATCTAACATCCAACCAACAAGGGGAAGGACTAGATCCAGATCTCAACCCTCCCTTCATCCTCCCCACCAACATGATTAACTTGTTATGCTGGAACATAAGGGGGATTTCTCACCCCTTTTTCTTTAAAAAGACTGAAATATTTAAATAAGAAGCACAAATTTTGGTGTATGGCTATTTTGGAACCTATGGTTCATCACAATCCTCAAAAATATCTTAAAGCTTTCCCTAGGTTGTCCTTATTTACTAACTTGAATAATAAAATCTGGATCTTATGCAGAACTGAAATGGGATGCACTATTCAACTAAACCAATCCCAACTTATGCATCTCACATTCAACATGGTTGGCATGGCAGGTAGTGCTCCTTTTTTATATGAAGATTAGTCCAAGTTAGCTAGACAGGAACTGTGGTAAGAATTACATAAAATTAAGCTTCAAACAAACAATGCTTGGTTAGTGGGGAAAGATTTTAATTTCCTGGCATCTCCTGCTCAGAAAAGGGGGAATGACAATATCCAGAAGGCAAGTCTTTTTGATTTGGAATACAATGGCTTAGATTTTACTTGGAGAAGGGGTAGACTATGGGAAAGACTAGATAAAGTGCTAGTTAATAATAGTTGGACTTAGAACTTCCTGCAGACCACTATTACTCATCTCAGCCTTGATGGATCTGACCACACACCTATGCTGCTAAAAATATCTACTACCAAACATAATTTCAGGCATCCCTTTAGATACCTGAATTTTTGGTCCAACCACAAGGATTTCATACAAAATGTTAAAGAGCACTGGAGGGATGTTGAACATTCCAACCCATTAATAAAATTATGAAGACTGCAGAAAAAAGTGGGAAAGACATTAAACCATTGGAATTGGAATACTTTTGGGAACCTTCTGAATGGGGTGGAGCAGGTTGAGATGGAATTGAAGCAAATGGAGAAGGTTCATATTACTGGAAAGCTGGATGAGGCCTCCCTTCTGGAGGCTAATGAGAAGCTCATATCTGCAGTGGATTGGTGGAACAATTTCTAAAACAAAAGGCTGCTAAAATTAAATTCACTAAGGGGGACAGAAACACCAAGTTCTTCCATGCTTGCATCTAATACCATAGAAAGTGCAATACAATCCACTCAATCAAAGAAAACTAAGGAAACTGGACCAGAGATGATGTTGGGCTTGCTGACAGTGCTATAGCTTATTGCCAACAACTTATGCATGTCGGCGCTATTTTTGGTTGGAGTGTTGCCCGTAAGAAGCTGTCGGTCACCAGAATCAAAATCTCGTCGCTCGCTTTGGAATGACATTTTAATTTACATATATATTTAGTTTTAGAAAAATATGAAATCAAACTGACCCCATATTTTTCATAGTTTAAATGAAAGAGCACTGTACCTCAAATCCTGTATCTATCCCGAAGGACAAACACAAGACTTGAGGATGAGGCTTGATCAAATAAATTAAGAAATATATGACATTCGTTTGGTCTGTGAAACCTTTATATTTGCCAACAAGTTCCCCTATTTAATATAAAAAATTAAATAGGGTTTTTATTAAGCTGGGTTCGGACATGCTTCCTATAAGGGCAAGCCCATATAGTTAATTACATTCTAAATGACCAAAGTCACCTAAGAAGACTCTCGATAAAAATCAGGAAATATTGTCTTCAAGGAGTTTCAAAGGGTAGGACTTTTCAATGAGATCGGATAAAGAGGTGTGAAAGGGCATTGGTTTAAATTTGGAACATTTTATTGTAGAATCCAAGGAGGGAGAACTAGGGGTTGTCATGGATCCAGAGGAGAACCCAGGTGACTTCCCAAGCTATCCTAATGTTTGGCTTCAGTTTTGAGGAAAAAAATTTAAGTGTTTCATCTTGTCAATTTTATTAGTTAGGGCTTACGTTCGTGTGAAACGATCACACAAATAGCCTGGAAGATGTGAGGATTTAGGTCGTGACGAACGACAACCTCAAAATCCTAAGACGAGTTAGAGCTTATAATGTATAGCAGGGCTATACAAAGGCCTAAAGATAAGATGAAGATTTACGTTGCATAAGCAAGGAACCTAGAAGTCCTATGGCTTTGTTGTTTATATTTAAGGAAGGAAGATTGGTTTAGTTGAGGAAGACAGGTTTTGCTGTTGAAGATGGCTATGCTGCCCACCATGCTAGCTCCAAGATCCTCGCCGTGATGAGTTTGAGTTTTCTAGTGTGTCAAGTTATAATGACAAATCATGTAGCCCTATGGTTGAGGTTCTTTATATCTATGAGGGCATATTAAAGTTGATTAGAGCGA
>NW_018226858.1:361905-365370 GCF_001263595.1 Phalaenopsis equestris
GTTTTGGTTTTGGTTTTGGTTTTGGTTTCCCATGCAAATTTGTATAAGCACAAAAGTATAGAATAAAAGTACAGGAAAGACAACGCTTAAAACTGTAAAAGCGTACCTGGCGAGTCTTCTCGTTCCACTACCTGAAACTTAAAATGCATGTTAGGGCAGATAATATAGAGGAAAAAAATAAGGTTTTGGTAGTTTTCCTAACCTTATATCATATCTTGGTGGGTCCTTAGGAATTTAATTAAGGATGATTTTGTCAAGCAAAACATATTAAATTTAGTAGATCTTCAAGATATCTAAAAGATCTAGAGAAAGAAGGAGGTCCGTGCTACTCTCTCCCTGCCTAGTGGAAAATACTGAGTTCTTTTAAAATTATTATGTTGCTTAATAAGTCATCTTGTAAATACCCTTAATGCTCAGTGAGCACTGATGTTTCAATTATCCTTAAGAATAGGGTAATTATCACTTGTGATTCAATTTAATAATTATGTGAGTGGAGACTCTTAAAGAGGCAAGTTAGTGTTGTTGGAACACTTAACCAAATTTTGGTTATAATTGGGCTTGTAGTGTTTGAAAGATTTTTTAATTTTCAATGATATTTACTTTTCTAATCCTCATTTAAATGAAACTTGATTTAACCTAAGTCACTACTAAGCCCTTAAGACGTAGGTGAGTCTTAGTTTTGAAAATGTTAGGTTTTAGGTGTTCATGATTCATGATTTGAATTTTATTTGAAAATCAAAATAGGGGTATTAAATTGATTAATTATTGACTTCAAAAGTCATTCCCCTAAGTCCTGGGTTCATTTTATTTTAATAAACTTTCAAATTTTAATGATTTAAAAATTTATTAACTTATCTTTTTTTAATTTAGAAAGTGAGGTTGGTTTCTACTAATTAACCCCTTGTGTTTCAAACATCAAATAAATTGATTAAGATCAGAGATTACCCATTTTCCTTCTTGAACTAAGCCTAAAGGTTAATTAAGGCTAAGTTTCCAAAATTACACATTTGCCCCTAAGGCTCTAACACTTCATAATTTGTCAACTTCAATTCACATGACTTTGAAATTTTTATCCTACCTCATTCATGGGTCAGTTAAGACATTAGAGGAGAAAATGTGTTTTTTAAAAAATTTAATTTAATTTATATAACTATTTTCATGCAAAAATGGATTTTTCAAAGAAAATTCCTAACTTGACCAAGGTAAATTCTAATCTCTTGAAATTTTTACTGGAGGTAGACATAGACTAGAAAAGCCTTTGAACCAAATTTCATGATTTTATGAATTTTATTTGAATTTTAAGAATTATTTTAAATTCTGGGGTATTTATTAAATATAAAATATTTTAAATGGGAAAAATTAAGTTTTGTATTTTTGAAAAGCCAATCTAAGGTCAGAGAACTCAAAGAAGAAGATTTTATATTTTTCTGAATTTTGTTTGATTTATTGAACTTATTCTTAATGAAAACCCATTTTTAGCCTTTAAAAATCATTTTTAAACTTTGAAATTCAGTTTCTTTATTTAGAAAAATAGGAAAAATATTCTAATTGTTCCTAAGTGATTAGGAATTAATTTAGAGAATTTTCATGAGTTTTATTATTTTTGTTATTTTTATGAATTTTTAATTATTTAAATATTTAAAATAGGCTAAAAATTAAGTTTTTATTTTAAATATCATTTTAATTTTAGAAAATACCCATGATCACATAGAACTCAAAAAATAAGTTTTTATAAATTTTTTAGTTATATTTTGATTTTTTTAAAAATCATTTAAATGCCAAAAATGATGTTTATCTTTAAAAATCAACTTGAGTTATCAAATGAACTCAAAATATTTTGAAATTTTTATGATTAGTTCTCTGATTATAAATAATATTGGAGATTAAAAATCAAGTCATTTAAATGTTTATATCTTTCAAAATTAATTGTCTTAGTGGTCTTAGTGATTTAGTGTTTGTTTAGTGTTTGTGAAAATTATGTGCATTTTAAATGACTTGACCCATAAAATTATTTCCAAAAGGTCCCGTAGTTATCATAAACTTTCCAAAATTTTCTTGGAATTTTCTAATCAACATGCAAATTTTCATGATTATTTTAAGCAAATAATGCACATAAACTTGAAACAAATAATGCACATTTCATGATTATTTTAAGCAAATAATGCACATAAACTTGAAAAATGTGATCCTCTATCTAGAGACCTCCTTTGACTTTATAAAAATCAGAGAATGTTCTCCTTGATAGAGGCTACAATATGCCAAAAGTTCAAGCTATGATGATAAGTCTTCTTGCATGGAGAATCAAAAGATTCAAATCAATGTTTAATTAATTAAAAATAAAATACGCATTACATGGACATAAAATTATTTTCACATTATTCTCCTCTATTCACTGAGCAAGAGGGTATTTTTATTTTATTTTTGTGATTTTTCTACACAAAGTTATGGATTTTTGAAGTTAAGGGAGTTTAAATAAATAGAAAAAGCCCTATTTTTCTACTTCCATTTTTATCTATTTAAACGTGTGGCGCCAGATCAACCTACGGTGGCTCCGAAGCTCCACGCGGCGTGCTCCCATTTGACACCCCGTCCACACCAGCAGCCATGTGTCCCACTGTTTGTGTAAAGAAGCACTGTCCGACTTCATCTTGGCCGTCCATTCGATACACGCTTGATCGAACGACTCCCCGTCATCATCCCCGATAGAGTGATCCCATGACCATTCAAACTAAAACCCTGAGATCTCAGCCTAGACTTAACCAAATCACTTTGAGTTTGATCTTATGGACTCGTCAAAGTGAGACGAACACATCCATATGGTAATCATGCATTTAAATTAAGCCTAATTAAATGAAGAATCACAATAGGCTCGGGAGGGAGAGAAGTTTTATACATTCGCTCTGAGAAGTGAAGCTTCAATCAGAGGGTCTTGGCAAGTTTGTTGGGGTCCAAGGAGGCTAGGGATTAAGCCTCTGGTCTTGGTGTAAGGCCTAGCCTAGGTTTGAATTCGCCTAGGTTTGAATTCGACCAAGCTCGATTTCAGGTGTTGGTCTAGAGCTATGGTGGAGGCTCTGTGAGAGGGTAATTTGATGGGGCTTTTGTTACTTTCACTGTTGTGAAGGTGTGGGTGGAGTTAATTTGAGTTTGGTGGACTGTGAAAGTGTAATGAGTTCTTTCCTGGTTTTGGGCAGAGGTTTGAGCTCAAAATTAAGCTTCCACAGTGGAATTCAGTGGGGGAAGAGGGTTGGATTGCACTAAGGAGATCTCAGAGAAGCTTTGTGAGAAATTTGGGAGGCTCTCTCTAAGAAATTTTCAGCTCTTCCTCCCATGGCCGTGGGAGGTGCTTTTTATAAAAAAAGTGGAATTCAGTGGGGGAAGAGGGTTGGATTGCACTAAGGAGATCTCAGAGAAGCTTTGTGAGAAATTTGGGAGGCTCTCTCTAAGAAATTTTAAGCTCTTCACCCC
>NW_018226858.1:365463-375444 GCF_001263595.1 Phalaenopsis equestris
AGCTCTACAATTTAATTTGGCTGAGCTGGCCTCTAGGTTTGATATGGGTGAAGTTTGATGGGGGTGGTTCTTAGTTTTGAGCTTTTCCGGCGACTAGGCCGGCCAGCCATTGTGGGAGGAGGTGGCTAGGTGCTCAGGGCATCCAAAGGAATCTATCACAACAATTTAATGCAAATGTGTTTTGATTTGACAAAGATATCTTAAGCATGTGTATTTTTGGGAATAAGATCCCTTAATTTGGGGGAATTTTGGTCCATGGCTCATCTAGCTTGGGTTAGATGTTCTAGGATAGACATGTAAATTGGCCCAAATAAATGTTTCATTTGGTGTATATTATCATAAGTAATAACTTTGGTGAAGGATGGAAGTGGTTTTGAGCTCAATTGAAGGGTCAATTTGAGGGAAATTTGAATTTTAATCAATTTGGTTATGTTGGGCTAGGCTTGGGTCTAGCTTGGGCTAGCCTTGGGCTAATCCCAAATTGATTGTTGTAAATGGTCAATAGGGACCCCATGAAAAGTTTTCAATATGAATTGGATGCCAATTTGGAGGTCAAGGCAATCAATTGGGTGAAATTTTGGGACTTAGCCAATTTGGGGCTAAATTTGGGAATTTTGTATTTAGGCCAAAATCAAATGGATTTGAGGCTTTATCAAGGCCAATTGATGGTTTATTTTGATATTTAGGAATTTTATAAAGATTTTTCAATATTAATTGGGGCCAATTGACTAGGCTATGGGTTCAATTTGGTGAGATTAGGTAATGTGACCAAAATTGGGGGTTTGATCTATACCAAAATTGGGCTCAAATCATGGGCCAATTAAGCTTGGATTTGGTCTAGTTTGGCCATATTAAAAGTGAATTTGAGTTTAAAATTCAAATTGGGGTCAATTGAGATCAAATTGATGGACATTTGAGTTTAATTTGGGGAAATTTGGGCTCTTAAAGGCAAATTTGGGGGTTTTGAACAAAGATGGTCAAAATGGCCAAATTAGGTCATGTGATAGTTGAGAAAAATGAAATTGGGAATATTTGGGAGGCTTTGGAAATTTTTGAAATTTAATAAAATTTTTGGAATTTTGTGCCAAAGAGGGATATTCTGATAATTTGGCCAATTTGGGGATTTTGGGTAATTTGGGGGAATTTAGGGGTAAAAGGGTAGGTTGGGTATCTTGATAGAGCTGGATTGCCAACCACCATAAATAAACCATGAATCAACGGAAACCCTATTTCGGGTCCTCTATGTAAACCCTAGCCTAAGGCTAATGGATTTAGGGCTACATGAGTCTCCCAAAAGCATCAAGGGACCAAAGCCTTGAAGTTTTGTGTTTAGGGTAATGAGTGATTGTAAGTGCAAAAAAGTGCCTTAGCCCTAGACCAACACCCAGGGTCAACCGGAAGGTCCAACAGTCCTAAGGGTGGCTCATCTTGAGTTTCCACCATAGTGAACCATAGTGACCCCACCTAGACCCCACCTACTAAGTGCTAGAGGTTAGGAACAATATGTGGAACTTCAAGTTGAGTAGAGAATAGTTTGAAATTTCTAATAGTGAGGGCTCCTTCTCTAGTTTTCTAAGAATAGCCAATAGAAAAGTCCTATGGCTAGACCTTAGGCTGCTAAGGTACTAAGGAGGAAAAACTGAACCTCAACCAAAAGTGAGGTCAACAATGTAGTGTAACCACATTGATAGGGAGCAGTTGGATCCAAATTTGTTCAGCTTTGATCACGAATTCACTGCTGGATTGAACCTTGCTGAGGCTCCAGATGATGATGAAATTAAATTTGCTCTATCTTCCATTGATAGTGCTAAATCTGCAAGTCCTTGTGGGTTTACTGCTGACTTTTAGAAAAAGGCTTGGGAGATAATAAAAGAGATGGTTATTAAGGCCATAAAATACTTTTTCCAGGGCTATAAATTACCAAATTATTTTAGTGCAACCACCATTGTGTTTATCCCCAAATCTTCCATTAAAGAAAAGTGGAATCACTTCAGAACTATAAGCCTAACCAATGTGATCAACAAGGTTATCAGTAAAATCTTGGTGAACAGACTTCAACCTTTACTGCACCATCTGGTTAGCCTAAAGCAAGCTACCTTTGTGAAGGGGAGAAATATTGGAGATAGTGTATTACTTGCCCAAGAGTTGTTGTTGGATTTAGAGAAACCTTGTAGGGGGGATATGACATATAAACTGAACTTAAAAAATTCTTACGATATGGTTAATTGGGAGTTTATCATGGAAATTCTAAGGGCAAGGGGTTTCTCTATAGATTCTTGTTAGATCATCAAAAGATGGCTAGAAGGAAATGTAAACTCTGTGTTTATTAATGAGAATGCTCATGGTTTTTTCAGGACTACTAGGGGTTTGAAACAAGGAGACCCCCTCTCCTAAACTATATTTATACTTGCACTGGATTACTTATCTAAATTGATTGACAGATCTTGCCAAAGAAAGAACTACAGCATGTACCTCAACAAAGCCAAATAGGATATAAGTCATTTGATTTATGCATATGATATCATCATCTTCTCCAGAGCTAATAAGGTAGCTGCAAAGAAACTTTATGATTGCTTACAGGAATTTCAACACACATCAGGTCTTAAGGTAAACAAAGATAAATGCCAAGTTCTTTTCAGCAAAAAAGCCTCCACATCCTGTAGATAGTGGATTCTTGACCTTACTATATTCACCTTCATGACTACTCCTTTTAAATACTTTGGGGCTTATTTACAAAGGGGAAGAACCAAACTGATAAAATTTGATGAAATAGTTGACAAAACTAACTTCACACTTCAATGTTGGACTAACTCTTTCCTTTCCAATGGGCGCAGAATAACTCTACTGAAGAGCATTCTCACCACCTTCCCAATGTACTTACTTCAAGTGGCTGTGATGAAAAGAAGTACCCAACTGTTGTTGGAGAGAGCCTTAAATAGCTTTCTTTGAACTAGACAAAGAACGCAGATGGTTTGGGCAAGTTGGCAGAAGGTGGCTAGACCCTTGCTAGCTGGTGGACTGGGATTCAAGGGACTCCAACAATTACAAGAAATCAACATGTGTAGGCTGTAGCTTAAATTCAGAAAAAAAAATAATATTTGGGCAGAATTCATGTATGTCAAATACTGCAGAACTAAGCATCGTAATCTTGTTTCAAGAAAGCAAGGAGACTCTAGAGTTTGGAGCCATATGCTTAAGGTGAGAGAAACTGCTGAACGACTCTACCTATGGGAATGGGTCTAGGAGATATCAGCATCTGGCTTGACAATTGGGGCCCAAAGGATTTCCTGGGACCTATGGATGACATGCTTGACAAAAATCTTTTGGTGAAAGACTGCTGGACTGGGCATTCTTGGTCTGAACACATACTCAACACAATCTTGAATGAAAATTCAGTCAGAAAGGTCACCAAAGTTTAGTTTGACATAAATAAGAAAGGCAAAGTGGCCTTAACCTCCTGCTCTAACTGATGCGCCCCTAGTGTGTGTTATTTTTCTACATGTTTTATGTAAATTTAAATCCATGGTAACAGTGCCAAGAACTTGATCTATCCCAAAATTACACAGTAATTTATCTTTCAAAAATATGGCAAAAAACTTGACCCAATTTATATTAAGTAGTTAATGTAAAAAATCAATATACTTATAAAATATATAAAATAGTTCACACACTAGTGGTTCTACGCAAGTGCACATATCACTTCAAGTAATATAGGGCTTTCTTTAAAAACCATAGTATCGATCCCACGAAGAAGTGAGGTAAGAAATCCTTTAGGCTAATTCTAGTATACTACTATAAGGAATTAGTTTAGAAGGTTGATTAAAGTGGTTTAATGTATGCTAACGGAACTAAGTTTACTAAATTAATTTCTAAACTTTAAAGTTAAATTTATTAAGACTAAACAAAGTTTTTGTGACGAAGAGTTCAAATTTAAGAAAGTATCCTTCCCACTACAATGAATTTTTAGTTAATGACAGAGATAAATGGTTTAAATTTGTATTGTGCCAAATAGGAGCAATTTTAATTCTCTACTCTGATTCAGTGTTATAGAGAATCATTGGCTAATATCCGGTTTAATCCCTAAATTTGTGGTTAGGCTGGGAGGATACTGGCTCTCACTCTAGAGCTCCCACTTCCCTTCCCCTGAAGGCTAACGCTCGCTTTAGTTCTTAAACACTAAGACCAAATTGGGGATTTTAGTTTGTCACCCTAAAATCTCTAATTCTACGCATAACAAAGTATATTTCCCTATTTATTTGCACCTAATTCCATGAACAAAACACTCATCAATGGAATCAAATGTGATTCTCACTCTCTTGTAGAACTCATTCTCCATTTCCCGGATCATATGTTTCACAACAGATTTTAACATTTCAATTGGCCAGATCGAAATGTAAATTAAGAAGGGAGTGGAAAAATCATCACAATTTATTTTATATTTTAAAATGGCACAACCAAATTATCTCTTCATTTCATCATATCTTAGAGTAGGGAGAAAGATAAAGAAGTCTACTCGGAACTCATGAGAAAGATACAACAAAACATAGATTTTATATATAAAAACAAGTTTACAAAATAAAAGAAATGAAAGAACACAACTTATCTTAACACAACTTATCTTAGACTCAACTTATCTTAGACTCCTCCTCAAGCAAATCCCTCAAAGTTCCCTTGTAGCACATTCTCTTTGTACAATCAACACTAAATTCTCTCTTAGAAGTGTAATGAAAGAAACCTCTCACCTTCCTTCTCCTCTTACAATTCTTCAAGAAAATCCTCTCCACACACAAGAATTTACTCTACAACGCACACACACACACACAGACAAACCCTCCACACACGCACACACATGAGAAGCACCAAGCCCTCTTTCTTAAAGAGACAAAAATTCCCTCCTTTCTCCCATGAGACAAACCTATTCATCCAAAAGATATGTCTCTTCATTCATGAGCCTTTTCCAAGTGTCTAGATGTATTGAATCACTTCATGGGGTGTTTGAATCACTTAGGAGCTTTCTAGAACATCAAAATCCACCAAAAATTGGTCCATAACCGTCCTGGGAGCTGTCGACATTAGTCTGGGCCCCATCGGTGCCACTTTTCTTCACTTTTGTGGACTCGAGCGTTGTTGGCGCTAGTTTGCAACAACTCCACTATTTCGCTCAGTTTAGCTCTGTTTTAGCTCTGTTCGTCCCATTTCAGTTGTGTTTCATTCCTAACAGATATACCTATAAAATAAGCATGAAAACAACCTTTCTTTAAAGTGTAATTTCATTAAAAAATGTGTGCAAAGTGTAAATCAGATTAAGCATAGGAATACATATCAAAATACGCTATGGCAGAATTTTCTTTCTTGCTCGTTTTTGCTCTAAATTGCACCATTTTTGCTTCTTTTTCTCCAAAACTCCATTTTTTGTCCCTGAAACAAAAATATGCAAAATCCCTGAAACAAAAAATATACAAAATAATTTTCTTGAAAGTGTAATATCATTAAAAATCATTAAAATTGAGCATGAAATATTAATGAAAAGTAGAGCATATAATATATATGAAAAAGTAGTTATTTGTTAGGCGTATCAAAATCCCCCAAACTTACTATTTCTTGTCCTCAAGTAACACATTTACTACATAAAAGTTATGAATAATGGTAGAGAGTTCAATTTCTAAATTTGTATAATTTGGTCTACTAAATACAATAGAACAACTTAAGAAAAATTTTTAACAACTTAAATCAAAACTAAAAGTATAAGAACATCTAGTAGTTAAGTCTAAGATTTATGATTCCTTATTCATTTCAAGAAGAATTGCAATTTATCTTATTAAAGTCACTTAGAATATCCATATAAAAAAGAACTTCATGAGAACTTTATTAGTAAGGATATTAAGTAAGGATTATTAGTAAGGATATTAATACTCAAATACAAGTTTAAAAAATGCAATAAAGCCTTCTTCCTCAAGTTGATTCAAATGAAGCATTTTTTTATTAGACATCTCCTCAAGCTTCTCCTCACATACTTTTCTTTTATTTTTCTTTTTTTTCTTTTAGGATCATTTTTAATCCTTTATTTTTTTTATTCTTTTCATGTGAGGATTATTATATTTGGATAGCCTTTAATAATTTTGAACTTTACTATCCTCTGCTTAAAGTTAAAAACTTTTCGCATTCCTTTACTTTATAAATTCATATTAGCTTTGAAGATTTTTCGTAAAGCCTCATTCTTTTATTCTTACATGATACTATAAGATTCTTAATACTTCAAAAATATAATTTCCTTTACTTTAACTAGAAAAAGCATAGTCTTATTATTTCATACCAAATATCTTAACTCTAGAATCAACTTTCATTATTGAAAACTTTTACTTAAGCCTACTATATTTTTAGAAACAAAAATATTGTTATCAAAAGTTAGCCTCTAATACCAAAGTCATGTTAAATTAAAATTTTAAAATATAGCTAATTGAGAACAAATAAAATTTAGCTTCATTCTTTTAAAGAAAATTTTCTTCTCCCCAAACTTAACTTTTAAAATATTTTGCAATCAATTTCGTAAAATGTAGTAGGAAGAAAATGTAAAAGTTGAATCTACTAACTACTACAACATCCTATCAAATTCATACAACATACTACAACATCCTATCAAATTCATATACATTCATAATCAGGATAGAATGACTGCAGGAGAAAGTAAATCTAGTCTAAAATATGCATGCAATAATATTAACCTAAGAGGAAATATACTCACTTTAAAATTTTATTTTTCTTCCTACTGCTAAAGTTGATTTTTAACATGTGTAGAATTTTGTACAGAGTATATAAGCAGAAGAAAAATAGTTTAGAAATTCTATCTACAAAAAATGCCTATAAAAAAACATCTATAATTATTTATCAGGATAGAAAACATGTAGTAGAAAGTAAATCTAAACTAAACATGCTTTGATAAAACTGAAAGAAAGGTCTAATAAGCAGGATATTTATTGTCATAGGAATATATATATTTATGTGTTCTCCAAATCTTCATACTATTGTAACACAAACACAAACACACATGATAAATGAAGTCGATTTTTCCTTTAACTCATTGTATCTCACTAACTTACTTCCAATTTCTAACGGAATCACTACACCGATATATTGGGTACTTATAAATGATTTTATAGTTATCCCTGATATATTGGTTCTCGAGCACCAACCCTAGGCATCACCACATCCCATTAATTAAACACCTCTAGTTATAAGGATAATGTAATATCATCCACATGTTACTCATTAAATAGGTTAGCTACTCCTATCAAATAAAAACAAGGTCAAATAAAGGAAGTAATAAAGTCGAGATGTAACTGTCATTGTTAAAATTCATGATGTCTCTTGTAAAACTCAAGTCCAGGTGAGACTTGAGTTGTAGTGGACTCGTCAATCCAACACTATAAGAGAACATACAAGTCTAATCATAATAAGAAGTTAAGAAAGCACTTCCCTCATGACACACAAAAAGCAAATGAAACTACTAACAATCCGAACATCTACCAATCATCAATCAAACAAATCAATCCACACTAAAAGAAACGTAATACAACACTAACAATAATAACTCTCAAGAACACTAAATCAAACCACACTGATAACTATGGGTTGCCTCCCATAAAACACTTTTTTTAACATCGTTAGCCCGATAAATGATTCCACCTGGATCAAAATTCCATTTAAGTAATCCTTGATCAATCACCCAAGCTTTTCTATATCTAGGTACTCCTACAAATTCCTCAAATTTAAAATTTTCTTTCAACTCTTCCTTTTCAGATTGATTCATATCCTTGTTCCTCATATTTCTTTCTAGATCCATTATTCTTCTAGTAATTTTCTCAATTTTCATATTAATATAATCCTTGAAATTTATAAAAATGGATCTTTAAATGATACTTCATATCTCCCAAAATTTGGATCGGATTCTCTCTAGATAATTTAGATTCTGGATCAAATTCTTCTAGGTTACTCTTGTCTTTCAAGTTATCTTCTAATTCTTCCCCTTAGTACTAAGTAAAATGTGGAGGTGGTCTTTCTATATATCTTTCTAATTCCTCAGGAATTTCTTCCATTGGTCTTTTAATATCCTTATCCTCATCTCTCAACTCAAAGTTCCTTTGAAACATATCCTTGAATTCTCTTCTAAATATTAGTTCGATAACTTTATATTGCTCATCATTCATCTCTTTAGAATTTATCTCAGGGTCACTAGGTAATTAGGTAAAATTTCTGGGGGGTAACTGTTAATTACATTAATAATCAGCTCCAGTTGGTTTTCTATATTCCTTATTACAACCTCTTAATTTTCCGATTGTCTCATCATTTGAATTACAACCTCTTCGAACATTAGTTCCTTCTCCTTGTCCTATGGGTTGAAGTTAAATTGATGAGGATTATTAATTGAGTTAAAAATCTACCCCAATTGGTTTTCCATATTCCTTATTGGGGTCCCTTGACACTCCAACTCACTCTCCATTTGAATAAAAACATCTTCTAATAAATCCTTCTCCTCATTCTGGGGTTTGAAGTTAAAATTATGAGGCAAAGAAAGTTCATCATATTATAATAGCCATGATTATTCATGATTATTCCAACTACATGTTCGATTAAATTGATTATCTTCTCAGAATTGGTCTTCTCCTCCAAAATTAATATTCATGTTAAAATTAAAATGATTTTCCCAACTTGGATTGTAATAATCAGAATAAGAATGCTGTATCTCATGGCCATATCTTTATATATATTGATCCAACTTCCTCTCAATATTTACAACCTGAGTAATTAAAATTGTAAGCATATCTTCTTGAAAATTTGCCACTCTCTTGGGGTTTACTCTTTCAAAGCTGCAAGCATTATAATACAAATCTGAATATTCATTATATCATTGATCCTCCATTTCTACATTAAATTCATGGAGTCTTTTCAAATCTCTCCCAAAAGTCCTCTCCAAATTTGACTTGTAAAATTCAAGGTCTGCAGCTCCTAAACTATGCATACAAATCGAAAGACTTAAATAATAGGATAGATATCAAAAATATTTTTTGGTGTTTTCTATTTTATTTAAAATAAACTCATAGTAATTAAATACATAATATAATAATACTATAAATTCCAAATCTAAGTATTACAGGTTTAGCTAAAATTCTCCTAAAGTTCTTACTGAAGCTTCCCCGACAACGATACCAACAACTTGATGCGCCCCTAGTGTGTGTTGTCTGCATGTTTTATGTAAATTTAAATCCATGGTAACAGTGTCAAGAACTTGACCTATCCTGAAATTACGCAGTAATTTAGCTTTTCAGAAATATGACAAAAAACATGGCCCAATTTATATTAAGTAGTTAATGTGGAAAATCAAAATACTTCTAAAATATATAAAATAGTTCACACACTAATGGCTCTATGCAAGTGCACGTATCACTTCAAGTAATATTGGGTTTTCTTTAAAAACCCCAGTATCGATCCCACGAAAAAGTGAGGTAAGAAATCTTTTAGGCTTATTATAGTCTAATACTATAAGGAATTAGTTTAAAAGGTTGATTAAAGTGGTTTTAATGTATGTTAACGGAACTAAGTTTACTAAATTAATTTCAACCTAATTCCCTATTTATTTCAACCTAATTCCATGAATGAAACACTCATCCATGTAATTAAATGTGATTGTTGACCTCACTTTTGGTTGAGGTCTAGAAAACTTCTTTAGTAGCCTAGGTCTATCCATAAGACTTTCCTATTGACTAGTCTTAGAAAATTAGAAAAGGTACCCCCACCATTAGAAATTCAAAACTCTTCTTTTTACTCAACTTGAAATTCCACATATTGATCTTAACCTCTAGCATTTAGTAGATAAGATCATTATAAGAGAATTCAAGAAGAATCTCTATAGGATTACTTGGCTTTAGGGTCGACCCTGGGTATTGACTTGGAACTAGGGTACACCATATCTTCACAATACATTAA
>NW_018226858.1:382082-404683 GCF_001263595.1 Phalaenopsis equestris
GGGATAGATACAGGATTTGAGGTAAAGCGCTCTTTCATTTAAACTATGAAAATTATGGGGTCAGTTTGACTTCATCTTTTTCAAAACTAAATTTTTTAAAACGTCCTTCCGAAGCGGGCAACGGGATTTCAATTCCGATGACCGACAGCTTCTTACGGGCAAACCCCACACCAAAAATAGTGCCGACAGTGATTTTCACTCTGTTGTAGAACTCATACTCCATTTCCCAGATCATATGTTTCACAACATATTTTAACATTTCAATTGGTCAAATTGAAAGGTAAATTAAGAACAGATTGGAAAAATCATCACAATTTATTTTATATTTTTAAATGGGACAACCAAATTATCACTTCATTTCATCGTATCTCAGAGTAGGGAGAAAGATAAAGAAGTTTACTCTGAACTCATGAGAAAGATACGACAAAACACAGATTTTATACATAAAAACAAGTTTACAAAATAAAGAAATGAAAGAACACAACTCATCTTAGACTCCTCCTCAAGCAAATCCCTCGAAGTTCCCTTGTAGAACTTTCTCTCTTTACAATCAACACTAAATTCTCTCTTAGAAGTGTAATGAAGAAGAAACCTCTCGCCTTCCTTCTCCTCTTACAATTCTTCAAGAAAATCCTCTCCACACACAAGAATTTACTCTACAACACACTCACACACACTCACATGCACACACACACACAAACACCAACACACACACACACACATAAACCCCCCACACACGCACACACATGAGATACACTAAGCCTTCTTTTTTAAAGAGACACAAATTCCCTCTTTTTTTCCCAAGAGACAAATCTATTCATCCAAAAGACATGTCTCTTCATTCAAGAGCCTTCTCCAAGTGTCTAGATGCATTGATTCACTTCCTGGGATGTTTGAATCACTAGGGAGACTTCTAGAACTTCAAAATCTGCCAAAAATCGGTTCATAACCGTCCCGGGAGCTGTCGGCGTCGGTCTGGGCGCCGTCGACGCCACTTTTTGTCACTTCTCTGGACTTGGGCGCCATCGGCGCCGGTCTATTGCAGCTCCACTGTTTCGCTTCGTTTGGCTCCGTTTTAGTTCCGTTTCATTCCATTTTAGCTGTGTTTTGTTCTTAACAGATAGAACTACAAAATAAGCATGAAAATAACCTTTTTTAAAAGTGTAATTTCATTCAAAAATGTGTGATAAGTGTAAATGAGATTAGGCATATAAAGACATCAAAATATGCAATGACAAAATTTTCTTTCTTGTTCATTTTTGCTCCAAATTGCACCGTTTTTGCTTCTTTTTCTCCAAAACTCTATTTCTTGTCCCTGAAACCAAAATTATGCAAAATACATTCCTTTAAAGTGTAATATCATTAAAAATCATTAAAATTGAGCATAAAATATATATGAAAAAGTAGTTATTTTTTAGGCGTATCACTAACTAAAGTATAACTAAAACTATTTATAACAAGCTGTTTCATTAGGACAAGATTTCTTGGAGTGAGTGCTTGTGGAACAAATTATTAACCTCTTCCATGTCTTTCTTCTCCTGGGGAGTGCTAAATGATTTAATCCCAACTAATGATATTTTGAAGCTTAAAGGGTTGAAAGGACCCTCTATGTGTTATTTGTGCAGAAAGGATATGGAGTCTGCTAACCATCTCTTCTTCACCTGTGACTTCTCCAGGAATGTGTGGAAATCCTTGCAACAATACCATCACATTAACAGCATAAATCTGGGATTGGCTCATTTAGGTGATTGCTGGAATGACTAGCATAGGCTGAAGCTTGGTCCCACCCCTTTATTACTGCCTGGTTCTTTTGGGCAGCTAGAAACCAGGTAAAACATGATGATATTGTTGTTACTAAAGACAAGTTGGTGGCCAAATGCCTGGCTTACATAAGGGAATTGATCCAATGGAAAAACTTTCTTAATATCTTGAAGATTTGCAGAACACCAAAACATAAAATTTATAAGATTGTAAAGGTTATTTGGGAAAAACCTATGTTTCCTTTTATCAAAGTTAACGCTGATGGTAGCTTTTCCCCAAACAAAGCTGGAATAGGAGGGGTCTTCAGGGACCATAAAGGCAAATGTCTGTTGTTCTTTCAAGCCTCAATTAAGGCTGATTATGCCATCAAAGCTGAAACTGCTACTTTATATTGGGCTCTTAAGATGACTGCACTAAACAAGTGAACTCCCTTTTAGATAGAGGTGGACTCTTCTTTGCTTGTGGAGTATATGAAAGGAAAATCAACCCCCCCTGGTATATTCAGCAGTGGCTCATTAAAATTCAACAGCCAATCAAAGAGATAAGAGCACACTTCTCTTTTATTTACAGGGAAGGCAACAGACCTGCAAATTTCCTAGTTAATTGTGGAGCTGATTCTCAAATTTTTTCTGTGTTTACCAACCCTACTCCCTCCCTTGTTTTTTTTTTGCTTCAGGGGGCATATAAAGACATCAAAATATGCAATGACAAAATTTTCTTTCTTGTTCATTTTTGCTCCAAATTGCACCGTTTTTGCTTCTTTTTCTCCAAAACTCTATTTCTTGTCCCTGAAACCAAAATTATGCAAAATACATTCCTTTAAAGTGTAATATCATTAAAAATCATTAAAATTGAGCATAAAATATATATGAAAAAGTAGTTATTTTTTAGGCGTATCACTAACTAAAGTATAACTAAAACTATTTATAACAAGCTGTTTCATTAGGACAAGATTTCTTGGAGTGAGTGCTTGTGGAACAAATTATTAACCTCTTCCATGTCTTTCTTCTCCTGGGGAGTGCTAAATGATTTAATCCCAACTAATGATATTTTGAAGCTTAAAGGGTTGAAAGGACCCTCTATGTGTTATTTGTGCAGAAAGGATATGGAGTCTGCTAACCATCTCTTCTTCACCTGTGACTTCTCCAGGAATGTGTGGAAATCCTTGCAACAATACCATCACATTAACAGCATAAATCTGGGATTGGCTCATTTAGGTGATTGCTGGAATGACTAGCATAGGCTGAAGCTTGGTCCCACCCCTTTATTACTGCCTGGTTCTTTTGGGCAGCTAGAAACCAGGTAAAACATGATGATATTGTTGTTACTAAAGACAAGTTGGTGGCCAAATGCCTGGCTTACATAAGGGAATTGATCCAATGGAAAAACTTTCTTAATATCTTGAAGATTTGCAGAACACCAAAACATAAAATTTATAAGATTGTAAAGGTTATTTGGGAAAAACCTATGTTTCCTTTTATCAAAGTTAACGCTGATGGTAGCTTTTCCCCAAACAAAGCTGGAATAGGAGGGGTCTTCAGGGACCATAAAGGCAAATGTCTGTTGTTCTTTCAAGCCTCAATTAAGGCTGATTATGCCATCAAAGCTGAAACTGCTACTTTATATTGGGCTCTTAAGATGACTGCACTAAACAAGTGAACTCCCTTTTAGATAGAGGTGGACTCTTCTTTGCTTGTGGAGTATATGAAAGGAAAATCAACCCCCCCTGGTATATTCAGCAGTGGCTCATTAAAATTCAACAGCCAATCAAAGAGATAAGAGCACACTTCTCTTTTATTTACAGGGAAGGCAACAGACCTGCAAATTTCCTAGTTAATTGTGGAGCTGATTCTCAAATTTTTTCTGTGTTTACCAACCCTACTCCCTCCCTTGTTTTTTTTTTGCTTCAGGGGGATAAATTAAATGCCCCACACCTTAGAGTTGTAACTTCTTTTTAGGTTTTATTAGATTTTTACTATGTGAAGAGGAACCCCTAGGATCTTATGTAGTTTTTTGGCTGTTTAGTGGGGATCCTTCTTTCCCTTTTCTCTTTTGTAACACTTTTGCTTTAATAACATGTAGCGAGCCATGAGTAGCTCTTTTGACCAAAATATATATATAATAAAAAAAATTAAGTGAAATTGCATAAAGTAAAATAATGAAAATTTTATACTTAAATTATAACTAATTAAAATAATATAAAATATTAATTTTGTATCTTTGTAAATAAATTAAATATGAATATCATGTTTATGTTAGGTTTAAAATTTAGAAGAGTCAGCGTCAAAACAAATTAATAGATATGGAGGTGAGTAGTCATGTTCTTATACTATGGTAATACTTTGTTTTTTTCTAGATCAAATACTTTTACTAGTATAGTCATTAGTTATATTAAAATTAGGAAACACTCAAGATTTTGAGTTCAAGTGAATTTTTATTCATATTGTAAGAAATATATGTGTGCATGAAATTATTTAAATTATCATAAATATTGAATTATTTATAACTATATTAAATGTTATGCAAATGAGAAATGAATATTTATTACTAGGAAGTGATATGTTTATTGGATGTTAGTATGTGCATGATTAACTATGATGGAGTTATTTCTTAATGGTACTAGTGCAAAAACATTAAGATACCTGTGCACGTAAATGAAAAAAAAATATTCATATCAAAGTTTCTTAAGTTGTTAAATTTTTATATGGTACTCCTGTGACAGTTGTACATTTATAAAACAATATTGGTATACTATTAATATTGCAATATTCATTGATTAACATGTTAAATGTTTATTTAGATTTATTAAAAAGTTTAACCGGCATACATATTATTTTTTCTCCATTGTATTATTGTAGTTTAGGAGTATGTGTATTCATCAGCTTATTTAGCTCAATGTTATTTTGAAACTAACTTTTCATGTTAACTTAGTTGATTAGAAGATGAATGATAAAAAAAAAAACATTTATAGAAGAAGCAAATAACCGATAACTCGGTAGAATAAATATATTATTTTAATTTGATTTGATTAGTGACTGTCATTTGTTAAAAAGTAACTGAATATAGAAAACTTAGTTCCCACCGTCCAATCATCTATTCCCGTCTTGGTTAATTTCAAGCCCCGGTCGGGTCTTCATAAAATTGGTATTAGAACACAAGGATTAGGATTAATTAATATAATCTTGATGAAAGAGCCCATAGGATAATTATATGAAAAATTTTAATAATAATCAAAATTAAAAATTTATGTTTTCTCAAATTAATAATTATATTTATTCAGCATAGTGATACACCCGAAGTTATAAAAAAAGGGAGTTATAGAAAAAGGGAGTCAGATTGGAAATTTATGGTTAGCTAATGTTGGTAGGCCTAATGAGATATGACTTGAGGTCTATTTATAAATTTTGAGGATAAATTCTGTAAGGAAGAGGGTAACATCCTGTTTTATTACTTGGGGAGAAGAATCCAAGAGCTGAGCATGAGAGAAGACGAAGCGAGTCAGGAAAATGAAGAGCCGAAGAAAGAGGAGTGAGCAGTCGGGACATCAAACAGAGGGGAGACGAAGTGAGGAGGGATCGAAATTCAAAGTGGCGATTTTGCTCTATAAAGCGCAGCTGTTTGCTTACTTGGAGAGTCAAATTGTGCGAGAAACGACAGGCTCTAGTCAGGGTTTCTCGTGCTTTCATCAAAATTGAGGTGGCGTCAATGTCATGCAACGACGTCGGTGTCGTGTAGAGGAAGTATAAGCGAGGGAGATGTGCTTGTGACTTGCGCAAGCAGAGAGGAAGGCGTCTCAGCGGCCCGGTGCGAAGTAAAAGCTTAAGGAATGAGGCAGTTGAAGTCCCGTGCATTGGTAGTTCAACCGAAGGAGGAGATCTTGTGGAGGAAGGCTCTCGATCCAAATATTTCGCACGCAGAAGGGAGGAAGATGGAGACTTGACTCGAGGACGGGTAATATTTGTTTAATTGATTTAATAATAATTAATTAATAGTAAATATGAATTATAATAAGATGTGTGTGTGTGTGTGGAAATATATATATTGAACAGAAAATTTAAGTGGGATTGCATAAAGTAAAATAATGAAAATTTAATACTTAAATAATAACTAATTAAAATAATATAAATTATTAAATTTGTATCTTTGTAAATAAATTTAATATGAATATCATGGTTTGGAAGAGTGGATGTCAAAACAAATTAATCGACATAGAGACGAGTGCTCATGTTCTTATATTATGATAATATTTTACTTCTTTTAGATCAAATGCATTTACTAGTACAATCAACAGTTATATTGAAATTAATGTAAACTTAAAAATTAGAATTATAGTGAATTTTTCTTCATATAATAGAAATTATATATGTGCACAAAATTATTTAAATTTTTATGAATATTGAATGGTTTATAGGTATATTTACTACTATGGAAATGAGAAATGAATATTTATTAGTAGCAAGTGATACATTTATTGAATGTTTATATGTACATAATTGACTATGATTAAGTCACTCTTTATGATATTAAAGGAGAACACTACGAGTAAATGAAAAAAGTTATTAATTTTGAAGTAACTTAAGTGGTACATATTTTAGATGGTATTTTTGTGAAAGTTGCATAGATATAAATTGATATTGGTATGTTACTGAGATTGTAAGATTCATTGAATAACATATTAAATATTTATTTTGATTTATTTAAAAGTTTAATAGTAATGCATATCGTTTTTTTCCATTATATTACTGTAGTTTAGGATTATGAGTATTCACTGACTTGTTTAGCTCATTGTTATTTTTAAATTAACTTTTTTAGATTAATTTAATTGATTAAGAAGATGCACAATAGAAGAAAAAAATATTTATATAAGACTCGAACAACCAGTAACTAGGTAAAGTTAAATATATTATTTCAATTTAATTTGATTTGTGCCTCTTTCATCTATTAGATACAAACTGAATATAAAAAATAGAGTTCCTACCGTCCGACCGTCTGTTTCATCTTGGTTAATTTTAAGCCCTGACAAAGTCATGAAAATAGTTGAATGAGGTCACTTCAAACAAAGCATTAATAATTCAAGGATCGGAGGAGAATAAGATCTTTCACTTTCTTTAGAGACCTTGCATGTTGATGTTTTTTTAGTTCATTATAGGCCTACTAAAATAATAGCTTTAAAAAGAGGTACTAATATTTGATTTAGGAGATTATCCTTGATGAGTTGCCTTATTTTGGAGCAGATTGGAGTGCGTCGAGTTGAATAAAAGATTTCAATACAATAACTTACATTCTTTTTTTCTAGCCAAAACCACTAGCATAGGGATTGTATTTTTCTTACTTATTGCAAAATTGGGATTACTAATTTTTTGCTCGATAAGGTTTTCATTGTTAACAAATTATTAACATTATTGCATAAAGGGAACCTATTGCAAAATGGATAAGGAGAATTATAGAACTTAGGGAATACTTACACAATTTGGATTATGTTGCATTATTCATTTTGTGTAATTTTGATAGTTTTGGGTATTCATCAAAGAAAAATCTCTACAAAGGAAAAGGCTAATGTTGAATCCAAAAATGTCTGAGATTCACACCCAAGGAATAGAGCATGCAAGGAATGGGAGAATGACTCAGAGAAGGGAGATGAATAGTAAAAAGAAGAGTGTCCAACATCTTTCATCATGAAGTGTTCTCCTATTTATATGTATAGGAGGCAACTTAAATACACAATCACTTTTATGTCCCCTCTCTATACAAAGAAACATAGAGATACTAAAGTCATTTCTAGAATATATTTAAATATGCTGAAAAATAAATTGTTGGCCGACAATGGTAATCTTTCGCTTGTTGGCTTGCAATTATTTGTTCGATAGTGACTGGCCAATCCATGTGGAGGTAATATGAATACTCCTCAATCGAGCTTGCCTATGAATTCCCCTCAAACTCTAGTTTGCTTTTCTAATTCGCGTGGTGGTAGGTCATCCTTCATTCGACTTGCTCCGTGGGTATCTTTTATTCGGCTAGTTCTATGGTTATCCCTCATTCGGTCGTCATGTCGATTGTTCGTCAACTAGAATGACCCAACAAAGTTCTGAGATGCTCTACTTAGCTTCGGCATTGATTTTCCTTCTTAATAAATTAAATTAGTTTATCGACTGATCTCTATATAATTTGACCGTAAGTCCACCTTATTGATCGTGTACACATGTTTTACCTTGAGATTCATGCTGTCACATTTCTTTCATACATATCTAGTTTCCCAACTTTATTATTTTTTGAAAGTGAAAGCTATGAAAAAAATAAAAAAAAGTTAAATACTGCATTAAATGCTACATTAATTTTGTAATCAACATTCAATAATTAAACTCCGTGGATTTCCGTGCACTGTCATCCTATAAATAGGTTATTATCGGTGGCCCTTACTATTGCATTTCTTCTCTGCTTAGAGCCTTCGTCGTTTTTCACAGAAGGTGCTCTAATAGGAAGTGGAAATGAAACCAATCCTAGCAAACCATCTGATAATATTCTGATGAAAGTCTTTGGGTTTCCAGTTGAGAAGATTCATCCCTCGCAGGTCCCCGCCATGAGTCGACATCATGAAGGTTGCTAGCTGATACACCTAAAATATATAGTCTTTTTATACACATTTTTATACCTAATTTTGAGATATTGTGCTTTGATGAAAGATATTTGTGTATTTTTCTTTCAAGTACGATCAAATGGATGAAAAGTGGTAAAAGGAGTCAAAATGGATCAAATTTGGAGCAAAAATGAAGAAGGTGTAAGAAAAATAAACTAAGCCACCTAAGTGTCCAGGACTGGCGCTTACGCGCCAACTATATAGAGAGAGACGCTTAAGCACCAGGTACCCCACGCTTAAGCACTAAAAGTAGTTATTTGATGATTCATTGAATTTAGACAAATTTTTTAAGAGGTGTTTGAAGCAATCCTAGGTAAAAACGTGGGAAATAGCCCATGGGCACGAAAATTAATTTAATTGGCTTTTGAAAGTAGATTCCTTGAATGGAGACACATTTTGAAGAGACACCATGGAGCCTCTTAGATTTTTATTAAAAAAGACTTGGATCATCAAAGGGATAGGCCAGCCAATCCCAACCAACAGCCATCATCCATCCAAGTAACCGCATCCAACCACTTTTCTTTTTATTTTTAGTTTTAATTTGTATTGTGAGTGAAGAAAGAGAATTCAAAGGAACTTCAAGACATTTTGTGGAGAAAATTTGAGATAAGTGTTTATCTTTGTGATTACATTTGGTTTTAATTTTAATTTCTTATTTATGTGCATGATTCCTACCTTTAAACTCAACTGTGGTTGTGTTTTCTCCATGGATTCTTAGTAGTTTTCTTTATCTTTTTCCTTAAAATGATAAGTGATTAAGTATTGAAAGGAAGGTGTGTGAAGTATTAGACTTCAATGTTGGAAGAAGTTGTGTTGATTTGAAACATTGTACTTCATTTACTTCTTAATTTGGTCAATTAAGATGTTAATACCTGTTGTGAGAACATGTAAGATCCAAGATGATATTGTCTCAGTCAACAAATGGTAAGAATCATATTTGATTTCATGTATAAGAATGTAGTTCATGGGGTTGAGTGCAAATAAATAGGGAAATAAACTTTCATGGGTTTAGAATTAAAGGACTTTAGAGTGACAGGCTAAAGCCCCTAATTTGATTTATAGTTTTAGGTTTTGATACGAGATGTTAGCCCCTAGGTGGAGGGAGAAGAGGGAACTCTAGAGTGAGAGCTAGTATTCCTTACCTAACCAGTCTTCAAGATTATTCAAACTATAGATTAGCCAATGTTCTTTATAGCATCTCTAGTGAGGGTAAAGAATATTATTGCTCCTATTTGACACAACACAGTTAGGATACTTCCACAATACAAGTTCTATACTTTTTACTGAATCATGATAAGGAAAAAGATATTTTAATCATATTGCCTTCATCTTACAAGTATTTATTTAAGTTAATTAATTGTTTATTTTTATTTTCATATATCTAAAAATTAAAAAAAGAATCAACCTTTCATTACTATTATAGCATCTTGAGTTTAAGTAAGAATATTTTGTTAAGTAAAAAATAAATATTTTGCTAAGTAAAATTTTGTTATCTAATTTTTCCTATTTTATAAAGTGCATATTGTTAGTTTTCCCTGTGGTTCGATATTCGGGGTTTAATAAAAAAAAGCCTTATATTACTTGATAACGATACATATACTTGTGTAGCATCCCGAATTTAATTGTTATTATAATTGTATTCTTCTTTGCTTCATAGTAGAAAATTTATCTAACTTTTTCTTTGGATCAAATTTTTGGCTTTGTTGCAAAGTAGGAATCACTATTAAGAAAATTAAGTATATAACCATATACATTACATTTTACATCTATATAGAAAATCGAGATCAACTTTTTGGCGTCATTGCTGGGGAGAATTACAAAATTTTCAAAGAGGTTTTTAGAAAGCAAAATTTTTAATTTTATATAGTCTTATTTAAACTATAAGATTTATTATAGGAATATTTAGTATTGTTTTTATATTAAGTTCTTGTTTGTGTGTTTTTATTTTATTTTATTTTTTTTATTTTATGTGTTTCATAGTAATGTATGCGTAGTTCAAGTTCCACGGGACTTGTGCCTTACAATTCTGAATAAGAAAGAAATATTAGAAAATTTTAAAAATAAAAAATTACTAAAAAATTTCAAGAAATAATAAATCAAAATAATCAAAATGTTGAAGATTTTAAACTTTTAAGAGATTATGCAAACCCAACGGTGGATGAACTTCGTTATAGTATCCAAAAACCCGCTATAGTGGCTAATTCATTTGACGTTAAACTTACTACTATCCAAATGATATCAAATAATTATTTTGGGGGAGCATCAACTGAAGATCCAAATTTACATCTTGTCAATTTTCTAGAATTTTGTGTTACATTTAAGTATGATGGTGTATCAGATGATGCTATAATACTTAGATTATTTCTTTTCTCACTGAGGGCAAGGCTAAGGTATGGTTACATTCATTATCACATAGATTTATCAGAACTTGGGGTGATTTAGCGCATAAATTCCTTGCTAAATATTTTCCACCATAAAAAATTTCGAAGCTTAGAAATAATATTACATCTTTTTGCCAGTTTGAAGGAGAATCTATTTATGAAGCATTAGAATGATTTAAAAAACTCTTAAGAAAGTGTCCATACCATGCTATACCATATTGGTTAATAATTCAAATCTGTTACAATGGATTAGCTGGATCTCTTAGATTTATTATCGATGCTGCTGTGGAGCCTCTTAGATTTTTATTAAAAAAGACTTGGATCATCAAAGGGATAGGCCAGCCAATCCCAACCAACAGCCATCATCCATCCAAGTAACCGCATCCAACCACTTTTCTTTTTATTTTTAGTTTTAATTTGTATTGTGAGTGAAGAAAGAGAATATGGCCGAACAAACGGGGCATCATAAAGATCCCAAGAAATCAAATTGTATAAAGCCCGAGGCGGCACTGTACCAACCAAAATATTGTTACAATAATTTCTTATTTATGTGCATGATTCCTACCTTTAAACTCAACTGTGGTTGTGTTTTCTCCATGGATTCTTAGTAGTTTTCTTTATCTTTTTCCTTAAAATGATAAGTGATTAAGGAAGTTATGTGAAGTATTAGACTTCAATGTTGGAAGAAGTTGTGTTGATTTGAAACATTGTACTTCATTTACTTCTTAATTTGGTCAATTAAGATGTTAATACCTGTTGTGAGAACATGTAAGATCCAAGATGATATTGTCTCAGTCAACAAATGGTAAGAATCATATTTGATTTCATGTATAAGAATGTAGTTCATGGGGTTGAGTGCAAATAAATAGGGAAATAAACTTTCATGGGTTTAGAATTAAAGGACTTTAGAGTGACAGGCTAAAGCCCCTAATTTGATTTATAGTTTTAGGTTTTGATACGAGATGTTAGCCCCTAGGTGGAGGGAGAAGAGGGAACTCTAGAGTGAGAGCTAGTATTCCTTACCTAACCAGTCTTCAAGATTATTCAAACTATAGATTAGCCAATGTTCTTTATAGCATCTCTAGTGAGGGTAAAGAATATTATTGCTCCTATTTGACACAACACAGTTAGGATACTTCCACAATACAAGTTCTATACTTTTTACTGAATCATGATAAGGAAAAAGATATTTTAATCATATTGCCTTCATCTTACAAGTATTTATTTAAGTTAATTAATTGTTTATTTTTATTTTCATATATCTAAAAATTAAAAAAAGAATCAACCTTTCATTACTATTATAGCATCTTGAGTTTAAGTAAGAATATTTTGTTAAGTAAAAAATAAATATTTTGCTAAGTAAAATTTTGTTATCTAATTTTTCCTATTTTATAAAGTGCATATTGTTAGTTTTCCCTGTGGTTCGATATTCGGGGTTTAATAAAAAAAAGCCTTATATTACTTGATAACGATACATATACTTGTGTAGCATCCCGAATTTAATTGTTATTATAATTGTATTCTTCTTTGCTTCATAGTAGAAAATTTATCTAACTTTTTCTTTGGATCAAATTTTTGGCTTTGTTGCAAAGTAGGAATCACTATTAAGAAAATTAAGTATATAACCATATACATTACATTTTACATCTATATAGAAAATCGAGATCAACTTTTTGGCGTCATTGCTGGGGAGAATTACAAAATTTTCAAAGAGGTTTTTAGAAAGCAAAATTTTTAATTTTATATAGTCTTATTTAAACTATAAGATTTATTATAGGAATATTTAGTATTGTTTTTATATTAAGTTCTTGTTTGTGTGTTTTTATTTTATTTTATTTTTTTTATTTTATGTGTTTCATAGTAATGTATGCGTAGTTCAAGTTCCACGGGACTTGTGCCTTACAATTCTGAATAAGAAAGAAATATTAGAAAATTTTAAAAATAAAAAATTACTAAAAAATTTCAAGAAATAATAAATCAAAATAATCAAAATGTTGAAGATTTTAAACTTTTAAGAGATTATGCAAACCCAACGGTGGATGAACTTCGTTATAGTATCCAAAAACCCGCTATAGTGGCTAATTCATTTGACGTTAAACTTACTACTATCCAAATGATATCAAATAATTATTTTGGGGGAGCATCAACTGAAGATCCAAATTTACATCTTGTCAATTTTCTAGAATTTTGTGTTACATTTAAGTATGATGGTGTATCAGATGATGCTATAATACTTAGATTATTTCTTTTCTCACTGAGGGCAAGGCTAAGGTATGGTTACATTCATTATCACATAGATTTATCAGAACTTGGGGTGATTTAGCGCATAAATTCCTTGCTAAATATTTTCCACCATAAAAAATTTCGAAGCTTAGAAATAATATTACATAATATTACATCTTTTTGCCAGTTCTTTTTGCCAGTTTGAAGGAGAATCTATTTATGAAGCATTAGAATGATTTAAAAAACTCTTAAGAAAGTGTCCATACCATGCTATACCATATTGGTTAATAATTCAAATCTGTTACAATGGATTAGCTGGATCTCTTAGATTTATTATCGATGCTGCTGCTGGTGGTTCATTAATGTTGAAACCATTTAATGACGCTTATGCTTTAATTGAATAAATGACTATAAATAATTTTCAAAGGTCTTCTGAAAGGGTAAATCTTAAGAAAGTAGCCAACATTCATGAAACTGATGCTTTTGTGATGTTAGCAAATCAAGTTGCTACAATTTCAAGGAAGTTAGACCAATTTAGAATGAATTTTTCTCAACCAATTACAATGATTTAAGAGAATTCATTAGGCCAAATGGTAGATTCTCAAGCATCAATAGAAAATTTGAATGACATAAACAACAAGCAGAATAACCCATATTCAAATTATTATAACCCTGGTTAGAAGAACCATCCCAACTTCAACTGGAATAATATTTCAGGCGGTAATAATCAGCAATGAGGAAACAATCAAGTAAACCCATTGGGAAACTAGAAAAAATAAGGAAATCGTAATAATAGACCTAATTATCCTCCAGGTTCAATTTAAGGAGAAGAAGTTGTCTATAGAAGAAGTGGTGTTACAAATGAGAAATCAGTTACAGAGTCAATGAGCTAAAAATAGAAATATTGAGAATCACTTGGGACAAATAACAAATTCATTAAGTAATAGATTTCAAGGAACACTTCCTAGTAATACAGAAGTAAATCCAAAAGACTAGAATAAAGAGTTGTCGACACAATTTTATTTAAAGAGTTGTCAGTTGGAAGCTGTCGGCTGCCGGAATTGAAATCCCGTCACCCACTTTGGAAAGACATTTAATTTACATATATATATATATATATATATATAAGTTTAGAAAAATATGAAATCAAACTGATCCCAAATCTTTCATAGTTTAAATGAAAGAGCACTACACTTCAAACCATGTATCTATCCCGAAAGATAAACACAAAACTTGAGAGTGAGGCTCGATCAAATAAACTAAGAAATGTATGACATCTGTTTGGTTTGCGAAAACCATTTTATTTATAAGCTGACAAGTTCTCCTATTTAATATATAGAATTAAATAGGGTTTATATTAAATTAGGTTCGAAAAAGCTTCATATAAGGACAAGCCCTTATAGTTAATTACAACTTAGATAATCGACGTCACCTAAGAAAACTTTTGATAAAAATCAGGGATATTATCTTCAAAGAAGTCAAAAGGATAAGACTTTTCAATGAGATCGGACAAAGAGGTGTGAAAGAGGAATGACTCAAATTTGGAACATTTATTATAGAATCCAAAGGAGGAAGAACTAGGGGATGTCACAATCCCAGAGGCGAACCTCGATGACTTCCCAAGCTACCCTATGGTTTGGCTTCAATTTTTGAGAGAAATATTTAACTATTTCATCCTATCAATTTTATTAATTAGGGCTTACATTTGTGTGAAATGATCACGCAAATAGCCTGGAAGATGTGAGGAATTAGATCATGATGAACGACAACCTCGGAATCCTAAGACGAGTTGGGCTTAAATTTTACAGCAGAGCTATACAAAAGCCTAGAGAAAAGGTTGGGGATTTATATTGCATAAGCAAACCATCTCGAAGTTTTATGGCTTGGTTATTTAATTCTAAAGAAAGAGTGGTTTAGCTGATGTAGACATGTTCTGCTGTTGAAGACGGTCGTGTTGCCCACAATGCTAGCTCCAAACTCCTCGTCGCGACAAGTTTAGGTTTTATAATGGGTCAAGTTATGATGTCAAATCAAATGTCCCTAAGGGTCATGGTTATTTAAATGTTATGGGGCATATTAAAGTTGATTAGAGCGACACCTTAAGATCCTACGGTTCCCTCGTTCTGGCACCACTATTTTTTTTGGATTCACTTAGTCCAAAAGAATTTACTAAACTCAACTTAATGAGTTCCATACTTTCATTTAGACCGTGGAAAATCTCATTAGCAACCGTAGGTTACCTCCTCCATGGGATTCCTGATCATCCGATAGAGACGTTTTAATTTAATTGAAAGTTTTATTTTGTGATGTTTGTGATTAAATTTTGAGCTGTCTTATATTTTGAATGTTGTGGCTGTAAATTTTATCTTGATTGATTTTTAGTTTTGGTTTTGGTTGTGCGACTATCCTAACAGTTTTGGTTTTCATGCAGGGTGACATCATTGTTTAACATGCAAACTCAAGGCAAGAAGTACAAAAAGGTAAATGCAATAATTTAAAAGTGCACCTGTCGATTCTTCTCATTCCTCCACCTGAAAGGTTAGTACTTGCAAGGCATGTATATAATTTTGCAGGGAATTTAACTTACTGAAGTAGATGAAGGTTTAGCTACGAAACCCCAACTTATGACTTTATTGAATCTCAGAAGATCCTAGTGGATGATTGTAGAAAAAAAATATGGTGAGTCCAATTTGCCCTTCAGAATGTCCAATAGATTTTAAAATGCTCGAGGAATGACCCTGGACTATTTTGAAGATCTCTTGAAATATTCCGAGTTCATTTTGGACTTATCATATTGTTCCATTAATCATCTGAGGTCGAAGTGTGACTACCCCATTGCTCAGTGAAACTTGATAATTTAATTATCTTGAGGATATGATACCCAATTAATCAATTGATGTTTCATTTAAAGGTTATGTGAGTGGGTGCTCATAGGGGAAGTTTAAGTTATTTAAGATTGTGGTGTCCACAATTAAGGTCAGGCTTGTAGTGTTTAAAGATGTTAATCACCAATCATGCTATCTTCTAAATCCGATCAATTGAGTGTAGACATCGAGCCTATATCACTACTAAGCCCTTAACAATCATGATAGGTGGAATGATGATTATCAAAATTTTGATTTAAGTGATATGTATTCTTATTGAAAGATCACATCGTCATCAATCTTAGGCTCAAGATAAATAAATTATCATCCTATCTTAAGCCCATCACTTACTTAAGCCCATCACTTAAGAATCATTTGATCTTAATTGACTTCCAAGTCATAAAGATTAGGAGAATTAAGATCTTGTTGATGTTGTGAAAAGGTGGTGAGTGAGTTTCTACCTTTTAGTCCCATTGTATTTCAATCATCCAAACATGTTCATTAAGATCAAAATTTTCCCATTTTTCCCTTGGTTAATCCTAGATTTTGATTAAGGACCCTTGGGGTACTTTACCTCATAACTTATTAAACACAACACAAATGACTTGAGCATTCAGAGTGGTATATTCATGAGTTAATTGAAACATCAGAAGTTAATTGAAACATCAGAACATCAGAGGAGGATAATGTGGTTTGTTTTTTTTTTATTTTATTCCAATAATTATTTAAATTCAGGAAATGAGGTTTTCAAAGTTGATTTATTTAACTGCCTAAAACAAACTTTTTATTTATGAGAAAATTATTAGAAATTCCCTTAGGTCAATCAAGCACTTAGGCAAAATTTCATGATTTTTTGAATTAAATTATTATTATTATTATTATTTAATTTTGGATCAATTTCAATGACTTAATTAAATAGAAAATAATGTTTTCATAATCAAAATAATTTTATATTTTTTTTTTATTAGACTTCCCTGAGTTGATAAAACTCATAGAATCATTTTTTATATTTTTATGATTCTTAATTTCATTATTATAATTATTTTAATAAGAAAATAAGGAAAATTCATTTTTAAGCTTTTCAAATTTATTTTTAACTTGGAAAAATTACGAAAAATATCCTAATGAATTCTAAGTGATCAGGGAAAGATTGTGATTAGAGGACATTTTCACTCAATTGAACCATTTTTTGTATATTTTGAAAATTTTTATTATTTTAATTATTTTTAATTCAAAATACACTTTAAAAATGACATATTTTCACAAAAAAATAGATTTTATTTTTATTAAATGCCTCTGATAATAAGAAATACAAAAAAAAATTTCATGATTTTTCTAAGCTTATTTAATTTATTATAATTATTTTTGTACAAGAATACAAAGTTTCTTTAAAAATCAATTTTAGTACTTAAACTAAGCCAAATAATTTTTAAATTTTTATAGTAAGTAAATATGATTTTTATGCACAATGTGGAATTGATTTTATCAATTTTTGATAAGTATATAATTTACATAAATTAACACAAGATATATACACTTAAGTAAATATAGAAATTTTCAAAATTATTCAAGCCATCATGGTATTTTTTCTAAGCTTCTTTGACTATAGGAAACCTACTAAAATTATTTTCATAATTTTCTAAGTGATCTTTTAATTTGTATAATTAAAATAAGCCAAAATGGTCACCTTAGCTTGAAAATTAAGGTTAGAAGCATAGAGATGACCTCTGACCTTGAAAAAGTCAAATGACATAGTGTCTGTCATGAGGAACGAACCCTCAAAATTTCAAGTCATGCTGAGCAATGTTTGATCATAATGAATTAAAATACTCCAGAGAGTATTTAATTCATTAAAAATTAGATAATAAGAAAATAATTTTATTTTTAGTCCACATTATTATCCTCTATTCACTGAGTAAGAGGGTATTTTTCTTTTATTTTTATGGTTTTTTCTAGAGAAAGATATGAATTTTTGAAGTTCAGGTATTAAAATAAATTCAGAAAATCCATATTTTTCTACTTATCCACGCGACACCAACTCATCCTACGGTGGCTTCGAACTCACATGCGGTGTGCTTCCATTCTTTACGCTTTCTATCTAGGCATGCCACGTATCCCGCGGTTCACACACCAAGAGTCTGTCCGGCTTGATCTCCTCCGCCCATTGGATACACACACGATCAGACAACTCCCCGTTATCGTTCCTAAGTGACCTAACTCGTAAGCCGTTCACACTAAAACCTTAAGATCTCTACCTAGACTCAACCAAATCATATGTAAATGTGGGTTGAAATTGAGTGAAATTGAGGCTTGACCAATGTCAATTGAAGGTCTAATTTGATGTGTCAGATTGTTAGGAAGAATTTAGGATTCAAATTGAGGCAATTGAGTAGATCATATGGTTCAATTAGGTGAGATTAAGCCATAAGGTCAAAATTGGGGGTTTAATTTGGACCAAATTTGAGCTCAAAACATGGGTTAATTAGGCTTGCATTTGGTTTGAATTGATCATATGAAAGATGAATTTGAATTCAGAATTGAAATTGGGGAGGATTTGGGCCAAATTGATGGATATGTGAGGTGAATTTGGAGAAATTGGGCCTTTAAAGGCAATGAGGTGAATTTGGAGAAATTGGGCCTTTAAAGGCAATTTGGGGCTTTTTCAGTCAAAGTGATCAAATTGGCCAAATTGAGTTCAATTAAAAGGTCCAAATTGGTTTTGGGGACATTTGAAATAATTTTGAGCGTTTTGGGCTACCAAGGGTATTTTTGTAATTTTGACAAATTTGAGGGTTTTTGGAAAGTTTTAGCCTACCAAATGTAGTTTGTTTTCATGTATCTGTTAGTTGGTTGAACTTTATTTTTGAATCATGTGTATTGTAAACTGTGATGTTAAACTTGTTATGTGTAGATTTATATTGTTCGCTTTTATTTCAGTACTGTTTGTTTTTACAATTTATTGTTTATGTTTAGAACTCTCCTTTACTTGGCAAATCTTTTTGATATATCATGTTTTACATAATGCTTTATGCTCTTATCTTTTTAATTGGTACCTACAAAGTTTCATGTTTAAATCCCTCTACAGGTTAGTTTTATTTAATGCATTTAATGTTTTCTTTATACCTACAATTTTGTATTAAATGCTTTACGTATTAAAAATTTAAGTTTTGGGGAAATAAAAATTTATCTTAAAAGAAACTAAACTTTATCTGTCCTCAATGAACTATAGTTTTAAAATTTTTTTAACATAACCTTTGATATCAGAGGTCAACTTGATCATAACTGTATTTTATAGATGATTGTAGACTTAAGTAAAAGTCTTTAATATTGAAGGTTAATTCTAAAAGTTAAGATATTTAATATAAGAGTATAAGGTTATGTGTTTACCATTTAAAGTAAAGGAAATTGTATTTTTGAAATATTAAGAGATTCTTAGAGTTATATAAAAATAAAGAATTGAAACTTTATGAAAAATCTTTTTCAAAGCTAATATGCATTTATAAGTAAGAAATGTGAGAAGTTTTTAACTTTATGAAAATGATAGTGAAGTTCAAAATCATTAAAGACTATTCAAATATAGTAATCCTCACATAAATAAGAAAATAAAAGAAAGGATTGAAAATGATCCTAAAAGAAAAAAAATGAAAAGAAAAAAAAAATCAAGAGAAAAAGAAAAGCAAAAAAGAAAATTATATGTGAGGAGAAGCTTGAGGAGTTGCCTAATAAAAATTAGGTTTCACTTGAATCAACTTAAGGAAAGAGACTTAATTACATTTCTAAACTTATATTAAAGTATTAGCATCTTTACTAATGAAGTTCTCATGAAAGAAGTTCCTAATAGAGTTCTCATGAAATTCTTTTTCTTGTAATTCTTCTAAGCATCCTTAGTATGACAAATTACAGATATTCTTGAAATGAATAGGAAATCAAAACTCTTAGACTTAACTATTATATATTCATGATTACTAAATATTCATACATTTTTAGTTTTAACCTAAGTTATTACAAAAATTTTCTAAAGTTTTACAATTATTTCTATAAAACAAAAACTGTAGAATTCGTTAAGTGATGCTCACTACCTTAAGTCAAGTTTTTTATGTAGTAAAAGAGTTACTTGAGGACAAGTAATCAAGTATACTAAGTCTATGCATTTAGAGCTTAAAGGAAGCAAAAAGAATGAAATTTGGAGTCAAAAGGTAGCGTTTTCAAAAATTGAACTGGCACCTACGTGCTAGAATCCAAAGAAGACAGCGCCTAGGCACTACAGACGGTTACTTTCCCAAATGGATTGATTTTGGATGAACTTTGAAGGGGTACCAAGGAAGACTCTTGGGAAATTCTTTCTTACGTTATAGAAGAGTATTTTTATGTCAAAAAAAGGGGAGAGGCGTGTGTATCAAGTGTGTGGAAGAGTTTGGAGAGTGTTAGAGAAGACATTCTCTAACAGTTGTAAGAGGAAAAGAAAAGTGAGAGATTTTTTCTTCATTACTTTTCTAAGAGAGAATTGAGTGTTATTGTAAAGAGAGAAAGTGATTCAAAGGAACTTCAAGAGATTTTCTTGGGGAGGAGATCGAGTTAAGTTGTTTGTATTTTTGTTTTAGTTTTATTAAAATTGATTGTGTTTGTAAACTTATTTTTATATATATTTAATTCATATTTTGTTATTTCTTCCTCATGAGTTCTGAGTAGATTTCTTTTTTCTTTCCCCACAAAGAGTTATAGTCATGTGGAGAATCAAGATTGTTGTGCAATATTTTAATTTCAAAATTGTGATGATTCAAAGTTTGAACTTCTTTTACTTTTTCATCTGGCCAATTAAATTGTTAAAATTTGTTGTGAAACATACGATCCGAGAGGGCTATAGTTTCTACAACAAAGTAAGAATAACATTTGATTTCTTGGATGAGAATGTAGTCCATGAGGTTAAGTGCAAATAAATAAAGAAATAATCATTGATGGGCGTAGAATTGGAGATTTTAGAGTGACAAACTAAAGTCCTTAGTTTGGTTTGGGCGTTTGAAAACTAAAGCAAGATGTTAGCCCTCAGGCAAGGGGAACGTGAGAACTCTGGAGTGAGAGCTAGTATCTTTCCAACCTAACCGCAGATTTAGGGACCAACCACTGGATTAGCCAATGTTTTTATCGCTTTTAAAAAGGATAAAGAATATAATAGATCCTATTTGACACAATACAATTTTCTACAATTTGATAATTCACTAACAATAACCTTATTGTAAGTGGAATAATATTTTCTTAAATTTGAACTCTTCATCAAAAAACTTAGTTTAGTTTTAGGAAATTTAAATTTGAAGTTTAGAGATTAGTGTAAGAAACATAGTTTCTTTAGCGACATTAAACAAGTTTCGACATGCTTACTTACTTAAGTCCTAGTGTGGCCAACCAAGAGAATTGACACATTCTAGTAAAATTTTGTAATCATCCCAGGGGATCGAAAAAGTCATGTGAAAAGCCATGGGGATTAAGGAAGCCTCAATTTCATGGATTCAAGTTGGAAATAATGCAAAAACATAATATTTAAACTATATGGAATTGTCGACACTATTTTTAGTGTGGGGTTTGCCCGTAAGAAGCTGTCGGTCATCGGAATTGAAATCCCGTTGCCCGCTTCGGAAGGACGTTTTTTTTAAAATTTAGTTTTGAAAAAGATGAAAAACTAATATAATTTGGATCTGATTTTTGACCTATTAAGAAAAATAAATAGTATCTATCCCAAAGGATGAACACAAGAATTGAGGGTGAGGCTCGATCAAATAAACTAGAGAAAGTTATGACATCCGTTTGGTCTGCGAAACCAATGTATTGGCCGACAAATTCCCCTATTTAGTATAAGGAATTAAATAGGGTTTATATTATGTTTGGTTCGGGAAAAGCTTCCTATAAGGGCAAGCCCATATAGTTCATTACATCATAGATAATTGAAGTTACATATGAATACTCTCGATAAAAGTCAAGAAAAATTATCTTCAAGGAGTTCAAATGGTAAGAACATTTCAAAGATATCGGACTAATAAGTGTGAAAGGGGATTAGTTCAAATTTGGAACATTTTGTTTTGGAGTCCAAAGGAGGAAACACTAGAGGATGTCACGGATCTGAAAGAGAACTTCGGTGACTTCCCAAGATATCCTATTATTTGGCTTCAATTTAGGAGAAATCATTTAGATGTTTCATCCTGCAATTTTTATTAGGATTTACATTTGTGTGAAGAAAGATGTGTTTGAGGATTTATGTTGCACTAGGCAAACAACCTCTAATTCCTATGGCTTTGTTGTTTAAAGCTAAGGAAGAATGTGTTGTTGTAGATCCTCTTGCTGTTGAAGATGGCCAGGTTGCCCACCATATAAGCTCCAAGCTTCTTGTAGCAGAGTTCAGGTTTTTTAGGTCATTTGGTTATAATGTCAAATCAGGTGACCCTATGGTTAAAGTTCTTTAAATTTTATGAGGGCATATTAAAATTGATTAAAGCGACACCGGTCAAGATCCCACGGTTCCGTCATCCTGGTACCACTATTTTTTATCTGAATCACTTTTTCCAAATGAATTTACTAAACTCAACTTAATGAGTTTTATAATTTCATTTAGATCGTGGGAAGCCTCGTTAGCAATCGTAGGTTACCTCCTCCGAGGGGTTCCCGATCTTCCAATAGAGACATTTTAATTTAGTTGAAGTTGTATTTTGTATGATGTTTGTGATTAAATTTTGAGTTGTTTTATATTTT
>NW_018226858.1:412811-413061 GCF_001263595.1 Phalaenopsis equestris
CCACTCTGGGACATAGCGACTCAGAAGGCCATTAAGGACAACCTGATCGTTATATGGGGTCAGACCCTCAATAAGTGTGTAGGTGGACTAGTCCACCTGGGCGTTGTATAAAGTGGGTCCCGCACTGGGTCCTAAACTTTGCATTTTCGTCTCCTTTCGGGGTTGATTTTGCTTTTCTGGGTCCCGTACTGGGGCCTAAAATTTTCAATTTTGCAAAATTGAACTAATACCACATAAATTTTGAAAATTT
>NW_018226859.1:0-517 GCF_001263595.1 Phalaenopsis equestris
AATTCTTTAGCGAGTTTTACTAGAGCGTCGACATGCGCATTATCTACTCGAGGAATATAATAGAAAGTCAAGTTGGGAATCTGCTCCAGCAGTTTCATCGTGTACTGGTAGTATTCTGACAGTCTGGGCTTCAAAATTCTGTATTGTCCATTAATTTGTTGAATGATGAGTTGGGGGTCACCGTAGATGGTAATATCTTTTATGTCCATTAAGATTGCCAACTCTAATCCTGTAATTAAAGCTTCGTATTCTGCTTCATTATTGGTGCAAGGCTCTGTTAGGTGGTACGAGAATCTCATCATACCCTTGTCTGGAGTGATGAAATTCAGACCAACTCCTGCTTTGTCTGGTATGATTGTGCCCAAGCCTTTGTCTTTTCTCGCTGAAGAAGCACCGTCGAAGTACATCTCCCAGTGTTGTGCACTGGAGGAATCTGTTTGTAGAATTTGTTCATCTGGTAACTCGTCTTTAAGTGGGGACCAAGTTGGTAACGGGTGTGCAACAAGAAAGTCTGCTA
>NW_018226860.1:0-1782 GCF_001263595.1 Phalaenopsis equestris
TATGCCCACTCAAGCTTTGGATAAGACCAAATTTTAAAGGTATGCTTAGAAAACTCTTGGGAAAGCTCATCCACAAATTTAAAAGACTATTTTGGTCGAAAATTGGAGAGCCTAGAGAAGGAGGGAAAGAATCTAGGGAGTAAAGGAAGTGCTAGAAATTAGAAAGGTTCCAATATTGTGAGGAATTCTTCGAGAAATTGTAAGAGTGGAGGGAAAGTGAGAGATTTCTTCCTCCTTGCTACTTCGAAGAGGAATTCTATGTAAGGAAGAGATTCAGAGGAACTTCAAGAAGTGTTCTTGAAGAGAAATAATAGATAAGTTATTTACTTGTTGTAGTGTGTATGACTTTAATTTTAAATATGAATTCTGAGTTTTTTGTGTTTTCCCATGAGATATGAGTAGTTTTCTCTATCTTTCTCCTTGTCTCGAGATTTGTGAAATGGTGATTTGAATTGGTGAAGCCATGAAAATGTTTAGAAAATTGTGATGATCTTTTCACTTCACTTCGATCTTAATTTACTTTCAACCTGGCCAATTGATTTGTTAAAATATGTTGAGTTTTACAACTAATATGAGGATTATATCCAAGATTCAGGGAGGTCAAAGCCCTTGGAAGTTGGGTGCAAATAAATAGGGAAATAATATTATTGGGCGTAGAATTGGAGATTTTAGAGTGACAGACTAAAATCCCCTCTAAAATCTCCAATTCAGTCCTATCTTTTGGGTGTTGAATTGTAGATGTTAGCCCTCAGGTGAGGGGAACATGGGAGCTCCAAAGTGAGAGCCGGTATACTCCCAACCTAGTCGCAGATTCAGTAAACAAGCGTAGGATTAGTCAACGTTCTTTATGCCTGGACTAAAGGGTAAAGAATAGGTATGCTCCTATTTGGCACAATATAAATTGAACTAATTCACTTTATCCCTTCACTATAATTACTTGACAAGGAGAAGGATGCTTTCTTATATATTGAATATCACAATTAGACCCTCCTTGGTATCATTAGTTATTTAATATTTATTAAATTTATCTATCTATTTTAATTGCCTATTAGTGACAGATAAGCAAATTGAACTTCATTGTTGTGATTAAAGTATTCCTTTTCTAAAATCTTAATTTGCAGTTCTAAACAACTCTTTGTGGGATTGATATCTAGGAGTCCATTAGAGCCCTATATTACTTGAGCGATACGTATACTTGCGTTGATAAGTGTGACTTTACAATTATTGAATATTTATTACGTCCATATTTATCTTGTATTTTTAAGCATATATAAAGTTGCGGTCCAAATTTTTGGTGTCGTTGTCGGGGAGTAAACAAGAATCATAATTAGAGTAACAGACAAATTAGAACTATTAGAAAACTTTTACTTGAATTGCAACTTATTTTTACTTTTATATTTAATTAACTGTTCTTATGTGTACTGATTTCAATTGTATGTGTAAATTTGGACATGAAAAATGTTATACTCTACGGTTCAGAATTTGAACGCACTGTTAGAAGAATTAGAAAACTTAGAAGAGAACCTAGAAATTTTGATACAATGGAGAACAACATGAACAATCAAGTAGTAGAAAATGAACACCAACCTAGACCTTTACGAGACTATGCAATCCTAAGAGATTATGCAAATCCTACAGCAGATGAAATTCACTTATCTATCCAAAATTCTGATGTAGCTGCTAATTCATTTGAGCTTAAACCTGTTATTATCCATATGGTACAAAATAATCAATTCGGAGGTACACCTACATCTCGCTAGTTTTTTAGAATTGTGTGCTACT
>NW_018226861.1:0-406 GCF_001263595.1 Phalaenopsis equestris
GCAACAGTCAAATAAGATATGATCTCGTCCAATTCTTCTTCCATAGGACTATAATTCGCATAAAAATACAAGTTCTCCGGTGGTAAATGGTAAAACAAGCTGATTACCTCTGGAGTTAAAGGTACCAACTTCCCGTGAACCTTAACTCAATTGTCCTCAGTCTCTGGGAGATTTGCATAAAACTCCCTTACAACAAAAATTACAACAACAACAGAGAAATAATAGAATTGTTCCCACTGTAGGCGGACTATCACGTCTTCCACTTCTCCATCAGAACTCTTAAAAAATCGTTCCTAAATTAATTTTTGTGACTGTAGAGTATCACTATATCGATCCTAAGCTTTTGAACATACAAATTTGATCAAATAAAATGGGCTCTTTCCTTTGCCCCTTTTCATTCTTGGTG
>NW_018226862.1:0-1053 GCF_001263595.1 Phalaenopsis equestris
CTCCAATCCCAAAATTGCACTTCATCCCATTTCTCTTGTTGTCGTTCGTTCGAAATCTCCCAATGCCCTCCAGATACATAGGTCAAATCCACTCTTGACTCCTTTGTTGAATCCCACCTGCTTTCATTCATTCCAGACGTCTGGATGTCATGTTATTCCTTCCAAGCGCTTCCGCTAGAGTCTACTCCCGATTCCTTCGCTCGAACCTGCGACTCCAAGTCTGCCTAAAGTAGTAGCAATGTCTTGATGCTGCAAAATTCCTACAGATTGTTGTCACTATTCCTACAGATTGTTGTCACTGTCGTCCCCTGCTAACGTGGTCGCTTGATTCCACAGTAGTCAGCATGACATTCAATGATCTTATTCACATTTCTTCCAAGATCATGAATCTCCCTTAGATGGATGAGAATTGTCCCTCCATGGTCGAGAAAAGCTCCTCCATTCCAGATCTGATTTGTCTCAACTGTTTTCTCTATTTTTTTCCAATTCATCTATTTCTTATTACTCTCAATATTCTTTCAAAACTCCTTTAAACCTGTCGTTTGCTTCGAAAAGTCAATAAATAATAAGGGTTATGGATAAGGGTAATAAATACATAATAACGACTATGAAAAGTCAATAAATCTAATACCCTCCCTCAAGTTGAAGCATAGAAGTCAATCTTCTTCAGTTAAGAGTTAAAGTCATCGTACAAAGGACGAGTAAGATTCTTGGGGAGGATATCTACTAATTGACAACTGAGAACACAAAAGAAACATAAATTTCCCCGGACTCAATTTTTTCCTTAATAAAGTGTTTGTAAATCTTCACATGTTTGGAGAAATCATTTTGGATTGTATTGTGAGCAATGCTTATTATTACAAAACAGCTGCAGCGGGACAGAGGTTGGCATATAAAGTTCACGGACCATGATGCGTAACCAAAGGGTTTCACAAATCCAAAGAACATGAACCGAGCAACTACAGATTGTTTTTTGTTTTTCCACATTACTCAAATAATTTAAATATAAATATAACTTCTTTTTTTTTTTTAAGAAGTAACATTTTAATTTAA
>NW_018226863.1:0-8292 GCF_001263595.1 Phalaenopsis equestris
AAAATACTACAAGTAAAATACTACAAGAGCAGGAAACAGTTCGTGGACGACTTTTCACCATTCAAGACCTCCTTCAAAGCACAACTCGTGCATGTTTGGAGTTATTTATGAACATGCAATCATGTTTTATCTTTTATACCTTTAATAACCCACATTTTTTATAGTTCTATGAATTTTTTCTATCAGGATAAAAGTCTAAGAATTACTCATAATTTGGGGATCTTATGAGTTTGTGGGTTGTTTGTTTCCATAATAATTGACATTTTTGTGATCAATCTGAATGAAATCCATGACGCTAAGAACACTCCCTATGCATTTGTACTGTTTTGTAGACTTCTCTTCATTGGAAGAATATTAATTTATTTTAGCATGCTCTATTTTGGGCTGAAGAAGCCCGACACTGAAGAGCAGGTCAATGTTAGAAAGCTTGTGCTCCAACAACTGTTTTTCATGTTCAAACATGATGTAGAGACACATGCTAAGGTTAGGGAAGGTGTCTCCAGGCTGCGAATATCTTAAATGATGTTGACTGTCTTTTCTATTTAGGGTTTTTAATCAAGCCTTTCAAGTGAGAATCATATTTCTATATTCATTCGTTTTTGTGGCTCGAATATGAAATATTTTATATCATAGGTAAAATTTTGTTACTTATTCATAAGTGTTATATTCTTTGAATCCAAATTTGCTTATAGTTCTAAATTGATTCATAGTTTGAAATGCTGTTTGGAATTATAGATTATAATCATATGTTCAATCCTAATGAAATAATTGGTTATATACTGGTTATTTCATTAGGATCGAGCGTATGATTATAATCTATAATCCAAACAATATTTCAAATTATGAATCGATTTAGAACTATAAATAAATTTATATTCAAAAGATATAACCTTTATGAACAAGTAACAAAATTTTATCATTTTATCTATGATATAAACTATTTCATATTCGTGTTACAAAAAGGAATGAATATAGAAATATGATTCTCACTTGAAAGGCTTGATTAAAAACCCTAAATAGAAAAGACAGTCAACATCATTTAAGATATTCGCAGCCTGGAGACACCTTCCCTAACCTTAGCATGTGTCTCTACATCATGTTTGAACATGAAAAACAGTTGTTGGAGCACAAGCTTTCTAACATTGACCTGCTCTTCAGTGTCGGGCTTCTTCAGCCCAAAATAGAGCATGCTAAAATAAATTAATATTCTTCCAATGAAGAGAAGTCTACAAAACAGTACAAATGCATAGGGAGTGTTCTTAGCGTCATGGATTTCATTCAGATTGATCACAAAAATGTCAATTATTATGAAAACAAACAACCCACAAACTCATAAGATCCCCAAATTATGAGTAATTCTTAGACTTTTATCCTGATAGAAAAAATTCATAGAACTATAAAAAATGTGGGTTATTTGAGTAATTCTCAGACTTTTATCCTGTTAAACAAAATTCATAGAACTATAAAGAATGTGAGATATTAAAGGTATAGAACATTAAACATGATTGTATGTTCATAAATACTTTCAAACATTAGTGAACTGTGTTTTGAAGGACGTCTTGAATGGTGAAGAGTCGTCCATAAACTGCTTCCTGTTTTTGTAGCATTTCACTTATAGTATTTTTAATTCCTTCCAGTAAACGTTTTGTTCAATGGTCATTACATGCAAAGGAAACAATTGTCTTTGAGATTCTGCAGCTAGAGAGGAACTGCCACAAAAAGTTTACTGGAAGGAATTAAAAAACTACAAGAGCAGGAAGCAGTTCGTGGACGACTCTTCATCATTCAAGAAGTTCTTCAAAGCACAGTTCGTGCATGTTTGGAGGTATTTATGAACATAAAATCATGTTTTATCTTCTATACCTTTAATAACCCGCATTCTTTATAGTTATATGAATTTTGTCTATCAGGATAAAAGTCTGAGAATTACTCACAATTTGAGGATCTTAGGGGTTTGTGGGCTGTTTGTTTCCATAATAGTTGGCATTTTTGAGATTTATCTGGATAAAATCTCTTGCTCTACGAACACTTCATATGCATTTGTACTGTTTTGTGGACTTCTCTTCATTGGAATAGTATTAATTTATTTTAGCATGCTTTATTTTGGGCTGAAGAAAGGCAACACTGAAGAGCAGGTCAATGCTAGAAAGTTTGAGCTCCAACAGTTGTTTTTTTTTTTTTGTTCAAACATGATGTAGAAACACATGCGAAGGTTATAGAAGGTGTCTCCAGGATGCAGACATCTTAAATGATATTGACTACCTGTTCTATTTAGGGCTTTTCATCAAGCATTTCAAGTGAGAATCATATTTCTATATTCATTCGTTTCTGTGGCTCGAATATGAAATATTTTATATCATAGGTAAAATTTTGTTACTTGTTCACGATTATATCCTTTGAATACAAATTTGCTTATAGTTCTAAATCGATTCATCGTTTGAAATGCTGTTTGAAATTATGGATTATAATCATATGCTTGATCCTAATGAAATAAATGGTTATATACTTGATTTAAAATTTAGACTTGAATTTATACATACAGATTTTTGTAATCAGTTATGTTCTTTTATATAAAGTTTCATGTTTACATAAATACCATCCAATTCCTATGTATTTACAAATCCAACATCAAAATTTTGCTTTTGATTTCGTGCCAATTAAATCTTTCCTATCACATGGAAAAGGTATATAGTCTGTTATTGTGATCTTTAAAAGAAAACGAAATTAAAGACGTGCATTTTTTTTAGACAAGGAGGCATATATTTCACAATGAAAGTTTGAATGTGGGATATATGAATACATTAAAAAAAAACACTGTGTGATATGTATGTAAATATCTCATAATGTTAATGGTATGGTATCTATATATGAAATTCGGGCTTTCTAATATTCTTCATTAAAATGATGTGCACAGCTCTAAACAGTCTATTTTATCTTTAATGGCTGGATTTGATGGTATGAGGATATGAGTATATTATTCAAAAATTATATGCATAACATATAATGTTTATATGTATATACTTAAAATTGGACTTTCGCGACAAAAAAACTTGTTCGTAACTTCGCGGGGGCGGTGATAGTAAGCTAAGGCGAAGCGGGCAGCGGGATCAACCCCGCGGCCCCGTGTTTGCCCCGAAAATTTGGTAGCATGAAGGAGCTTTTCGGGTATATTTTGGGCGGTTACAAAGCATGTGCATCCGATTTACATGAAGGATCTGTTTTTTTGCTCATAGTGGCACTACATATGAAGGAAATTTTATTTTGTTTTTTGCATTATAGCAATACGAAATTGGTTTCAGAAAAGTTCATTACTTTGCATTTCTTATCAATAATATGTTGTATGAAATAGATTTCTGGAGAAGTTCATTTTTCTGTTTGATAATTTGGGATCTTTTTTGGGCGCAACAATCCGCATGGGTGGTACTAATGTTATGGCAAGTGCTAGGGAGCCATTTCGTGATATAGCTGAAAAGAAAATAGAATGGCATGGATATGCTACGGGCTATGCTTTGAACAGAATTATTATAAGTGGTCCTCATTCCCATATCATTCCTCCCAAAATCAAATTATGTCTATTCCATCTTCTCTACAATTATTCTTGTTGCTCTCGGCGTTGACAGTGGCTTTTATTTAAAAAAAAAAAGTTATTTGATGCCTTCATTTCACTGCTACAGTCTTGCGTTTCAGTTTCAGGGTTCTAATGTGGAATGGTGTAGTGAGGAAGAAGCAACATGAACATTCAAGTTGAGTTCAAAAGGGGAGTTATTAACATTTAAATGGCATTCCAATTGGTAATTGCTACAAAAAGTTTTATGTGAAAATATGGAGAACTGCATTTCTGTAAAGTTTAGCTATTGTTTAGCTATTTTGAAATGTTTCTGTGTAATGCTTCTTTAAAGTTTATCTATTGTTGCATTTGGTATTTTCACTATCACACCTATACAGTCATTGTTTTGCCTTTCAATAATTTCGGAAACATGTAAAGTTTAGTATACATTACTTTTTCTTTGAGTAGATCATGTAAGTAGGAAAGCTAAGATGCTTTGCTTGGACATGCTTTGCTTTAATTGCCAGATCATTCATGATATTATTCGTTGCGATGAGTAACAGTTAACTTTCATGGTATCCATGGTAGACATATATGGGCAGTAATTACATCACTGCATGACTTATTAGATTCTCTTTTGGTTAAGAATCAAATTGAAAATGTATGCTTTATATCATGCCCTCACCCTCTTCTCTAAAGCGTGTCAATGTTTTTTCTCATGCCTTCGATTGATCGTAGTAATATAATGGCTAGTAAGTCTAAAGGGCTCAGTACACTGACACTTTGGGAGAAAGAAACAAGAATAATTTAGGTTTTAGATATGTAAATACTTAAGAATTGTTATTCTAGTCTATTTACTCCTATTTTCTCTACCCAACTCACACTTTCCTCTTAGATTTCCTTAAATTTATGGTAGTAGCTTGGCTGAACATGGATCATTGTTTTTTGTTCCTGTATGAAAATTTCTCAAAAGCAAGCTGGTCTTATGGACATAAGGTTGAGTGACCAAGAATCAATGGGCAGGAAATTGCATGCCATGCCCTCTCAGTCATACTTTGCTCTGAATTAATGTGGGCTCAAATGGGGTCGTGACTACTTCTTTATGCATGAAAATTATTGACTGTGATTGAGTACCTTATTTTGCTGTGAGAGGTATTTGGCATTCGTTCAGGAATTGCATTATAAGAGCTAAACTTCGCTCCACTGAGGCCATGCATTTTTCTGTACAACTGTTATTTAATAATTACTTCCATGAGGAATTGCACTAATACATTTTGCACAATTTTACAATTACAAGCATTGTTTTAAATGTTTTCTGCAAATACAATCTTATAGTTGATACAATTTTAGAAATGAATAAAGTGTCTATGAATACATTTACAGCTACCAATACATTTACAGCTACCGGGAATTGTAGCTGGTTCATTTGTCTCAATTGTGGAGTTCTGCAGTTTTTTGTTGCTTATTCTCCAGACGGGAGTGGATTTGCCTCATTTGGATGGGGTTGTTGTTGCTGCAACCTCTATCATTGGGGAAGTCTATGAATGCAAGGGTGGGGGAGTTCTGTAATATTTGCTCTACCTGGTAGGTGAAAGGTTATTCAACATGAGTTAGGGTACTTGATTTATATGATAGGTAAGTGTGATAACTTTATTAGCAGAGAATTATAATGAGTTAAGGGAACTGCTTCATTTGTTTTTCTTCTTCATTCGTTTATCTTCAACGGGCTTATCTAGCTTGATAACATTCAAACTGTTTGATAGTTATGTCTATGCAGCAGCTACATTCTCAAGTTTAGGTGTTAGATATGGTAATTCATATGAACTGAGTGGTTTGTATGCAAATCTTCTGCTGGAAAAACCATCTCATCCCTATCGAGCTGTGGCAGTTGCTATCATACGAAGGTTTGCGTATGGTAGCTCCTTGTCGTGCCTTGGTGATTCTTTTTTGTTACTTTATTTGATGTATCTGTACTGAAATCTCAAAGCAGGGGTCAGTGAAGTTATTTCTGTTTCCGGTTGAACTTGTTCTGCTCTCTTTAATGAATCTGTTATATGAATTATGGGGATAGCTTGTTTTGGAGCAAGCTGCTGGTGCTATGTATGGCTAACTGTGTTGATCCTAATTGTTGATATCTAGCAGCAACATGGAGGGCATTATTTTATTTTTTTCACAAGAAAAGGAATGTATTGTACCTGTATGAAAATGACCACACATTTTTTTTTGGTCTACTTTCATCTCTTAGCAATGACAATGAGACATTGTTGATTGGAAGCGATGTATATATATATATTTTTATTACAATAATGAAGATCTTGATTCCTTTTCTGTGGATGTAGGTCAGCATGACCGAATCACGTTAATTCCTTTGTCCTTATTTGGTTATTTAACTTGTTTTTTTTAGGCTCTATAATTCAAAATTCATACTTGTAGTAATGGTATCTCGTTTCTATTGTTCCACTTTTAATTATTAATTTCCTAAACTTTGTAAATGTTCTCATTCAATGTATATTTTTGTCGTACTAATAAAAATGGGCATTTAAAAATAAAGATGTTACATTGTGGTTTCCACTTTTGCTGCATTAAAAAAAAATGAGCTCAGAAATCAAGTGCAATCAATTTGGGAAATTTATTTGTGGCCTGATTAATGTAACTAAGATTTAGTTATAAAAGAAGGTCATATTAGCTTTGCTCATATTATATTAGACTGATTAAATTCTTAATCAATTTGGTTGTCTAAGATCATGTTTTATGTGTTCTATGACTAGGCTTAAACTTGATTAAGTTGATGAACATTTTGCCTTCTCCCTGCAATTTAAGGTCACATAATTAACCAGATTTTGATTTAAATATTAACTTCAATTTAAATTTGATGCCTATTTAACTTTACATTGAGGAGGAAATTTGGTGTTCAATTTATTTCATTTAGATGGTTGTCTAAATAAATTAATGAATTATCTTAGGGACTAAATCATGTATGAAATTAAAAGATGCAAAGTGAATTAGACATTTTTGATGGGTTTTATAAGCTTATAAATCTATTAGTGCTGCTCTCATATTTTTAGTTTTCCTTATATCTTACGTAACAGAAGCCATCAAATGAGCTTGATGCCTACAGTAACTACAAATCCTACTAATCTTGGTGCAATTTCTAATTACATAAGAATATTTATATACAATCTCAAAATTATAAAATCATCCTCGTGACATTAAAAAAGTATTAACTAGAAAGTTTTTTGATACTTTTTGTATGTCTGATTTAATTGCCTCTATAGAGCCCCCTTTTGGACAATATTGTTTCTGTTACTACGATTGATGTGCTCCTGGATGGTTCTACTGTGCAACCAATAGCTTCAAACCTTTTTTGAAACTAATACTGAAGGATTCTTACCCACAAGGGACAATGTTCAGACCGATAATAAGGATAGCCTTGCAGCTCCTTATCTTTATGAAGCATCAGGCGCAGACGAGACAATTCAAACTCCACACAAACTAGAACCTATCATTGTTGGAAATCTTTATACTGCGGTTCTTCCCAGTTCTACCCCTCATCAGAACGAGCAAGTTGTTACTGTTAGTCAGACGCAAGGAGCTCATCAGCTTATACATGCCCGACATTCTATTGATCAACACACTGATCAGATGAGTCAGTATTTAGATGAGGAATAACAGGCTTACACATCCAGATTGAAGAAAAAAAAATGGAGGCCTTCTCGACCTCAAGAACTTAATGGATGACACGTTGGTTACTTTGGGTAATGACACGTATCTGTTGACTTCACTTTTAGTTGAGGTCTAGTATTTTCTTTTTAGTAGCCTAGGGTCTAACCATAAGACTTTCCTGTTGACTATTTCTAGAGAACTAGAAAATGAACCATCACCATCATAAATTTTAAACCATTTTCTGCTCAACTTGAAGTTCCACATGTTGGTCCTAACCTCTAGCACTTAGTAGGTGGGATCAGTATAGAGGATCTTAAGAGGAGTCCCCATAGGATGGCCAGAATTTAGGAATAACTCTGGGTGGTCTGGTCTTGATTTGGCTAGCTCGCACACACTACACTTTCTCACATACCCTAAACCCTAAGACCCCTATTTTGGTCTCCTGACTCATTTAGGAAAGTCATATGGATGGACTTATACCCATAGTCTTTGGCTAATAAGGATAGGATCAACATATTGAGCAGCCAAAATGACTCCTCATATGACTTTTATTGGTTTGACATGGCTTCATGGCTTACTTGCCCATTTTAGCCCAAATTTTCATCAAATTACCAAAATACCCCTACAACCCTAAATCTTACCGAAATTCTCAAAATTACCCAAAATACCCATTTTTTTCCAAAAATTATCTTAAACTACTTTCCAGTACTCAAATTGACCAAATTCCCAAAACACCCTCAAAATTATCAAAATTACCAAAATGTCCCTCATGACCTAAAAAAATTCCGAAAATTCTCAAAAATTTCAAAATCATCCCAAATATCTCCAATTTCAATTTTGGATCATCAATTTGACCTAATTTGACCAAATTAACCCAATTTGACAAAAAGCCCCCATTTGCCCTTAAAGACCCAAATATCCCCAAATTAGCCCCAATTTTGGCCCAATCTTGCCCAATTTCAATTCCAAATCAAAATTCAACATCTACAATCCTAATCTAAATGAAATTCAAGCCCAATTTGATCTAATTGCAAGCTCAATTTCCACCAAATCCAAAAGGCCCAAATTTAACCACATGTCTA
>NW_018226863.1:8393-9621 GCF_001263595.1 Phalaenopsis equestris
TAAATCCTTCATGGCATCTCCCCATAAAAAATTCAACATTCAATTAGCCCAAATGTTAGCCCAAATTCAATTTCCATTTCAAAAGCCCAAATCCTTAAGTAATTTCAAAAAGCCCAATTTTGATCAAAAGCCCACATGACATCTTATTCAATTTTCTCATTATCATCCATTTAATCAAATTCATTCCCTAAGTCTCAAATTCATGATCAAATTATTCTATATGAGGCATCATGGCAAAGTCCTCCAAAATATCTCATAAATCTAAAAATCCACTTTCTTGTAAACTCCCCAAGCCAAGGACAGCCATGAAGCCACTCCCAAGCCATAGGTAAGTCATGAGAGCCATGCCACATCACCATACTATTAGTGGAAAGAAACCAAGCTACTTTCAAATACCCTTAAGATTCTCTTAACCCTTCCCATGAAATACTATAAACCATGTTTAGCCAAATCTTCTTGGATAGAGACCTCACCATGATGATTAAGCTAAACCACCTGATTTCCCTCAGCACCCAAACCTCCCTTGGTGAGTGAAACCAACCCTAAACCATGACTTAACCTAATTTGAAACAAAATGATCCTTCCACTATACTACTTCACTTAAATGCCTTTACACATGGCCAACTCCAATTGACTTCACCAAACCCAAGCCGTGACCACCATGGATTGGATGGTGACTTGAGCATGGCCGGCTGGCCACCTTAGTCGCCAGAAATCCAAATTCAAAAGCTCCCCCATGGCTCTGTCTCATCTCAATTGGATTTTTGCACCTTGTTGGCATTCACATAAACAACCCAAAACACCCATCAATTGCCCATGGTTGCTTCTCCTTCTTAATCTATTTAAACCCCCCTCCATGACCAAATGAAGATAACTTGAAATTCCTTGGGAAGCACTGTTAAATTGCTTTCAGAGCTTCTTCAAGACCTCTTGAGCCAAACCCAACCATCATTAGTCACGTAAACCCACAGCCCAAGCTCAATTTTGAAGCTCAAATCATAGGCCAAAACAAGACATCCCTCTAGGCTCCACCAAACTCAAATTAATTGCACCCACACCATCCCCACAATGAGAGAGGAAGAACTCCCAACAACGCCCCATCAAAGCCCCATCACTAGACCGCCCTAGGGTTGACTTTGATCAACACGCAAAAGCGCTTTTGGTCGAACTTGGGTCTAGACTTTTTACCATGGCTTGAGGCTTCATCTTGGTGCTCATTGGACTCAAG
>NW_018226864.1:0-435 GCF_001263595.1 Phalaenopsis equestris
GCTGGAATTATCTACCCTATTTTAGATAGTGTATGAGCTAGTCAAATTCACTGCGTTCTTAAGAACCGAGAAGTGACTGTGATTATGAATGAACATAATGAGTTAATATTAACAAGACAAGTCATAGTGTGGTGAATATGTATTGATTATATAAAATTAAATCTCGCTACTATGAAAGATCATTTTTCAATACCCTTTCTAGATCAAATGTTGGATAAACTAGCTGGGCATAAATACTTTTATTTTTTTTTTATGGATATATTGGTTATCACCAAATACAAATAGCTCTTGAAGATCAAGAGAAAAGAAATTTTACCAGTCCTTATGGTACATTTGCTTTTAGAAGAATGTCATTTAGTTTATGCAATTCCCCTGCAACATTTCAAAGATGTATGATGGATATTTTCTGTGATTTAATTGAAAATGGAATTGAAT
>NW_018226865.1:0-1479 GCF_001263595.1 Phalaenopsis equestris
GCTAATATTAAGTTTAGTCCCTAAATCCTTGGCTATGCTAGGAGGACACTGGCTCCCACTTTAGAGCTCCCACTTCTCTTCCAATGAAGGCTAACTCTCACTTTAATCACTTTAATTCTCAAACACTAAGAACAAATTGAGGATTTTAGTCTGTAACTAGAAAAATATCCAATTCTACACCCAATAATGTATATTTTCATATTTATTTGCACTTAATTCCATGAATGAAACTTTCTTTCATGAACTTAAATGTGATTCTCACTCTGTTGTAGAACTCATACTTCATTTCTTGGATCATATGTTTCACAACATATTTTAACAATTCAATTGGTCAAATCGAAAGGTAAATTAAGAGCGGAGTTGAAAACCATCACAATTTATTTTAAATTTTAACATTGACACATCCAAATTATCTCTTCATTTCACCATATCTGAGAGTAGGGAAAAAGGTACAAGGAACTACTCAGACTTCATGAGAAAGATACAATAAAACACAAAATTCATATATAAAGGAAGTTCATACAATAATAATAAACAAACAGCACTTATCTGAAACTCTTTCTCAGCAAATCCCTTGTAGCCTCTCTTAGAAAATGTAAGAAAAAGAAATCTCTCACTTCTCTCCCTCTCCAATACTTCTTAGAGAGTAATTCACACTTAAAGTCAACACAAAACTTAAAACTATAAAGAAAATAAATGACTAATGGTGTGGAATGGCGTGGACTGATGTAAAGTGGCATGAAAGAGTTAAAGAGATGTGAAGGGGGTGGAAGACCCCTTTTCTGATCAATTTTGGCTCTAAATAGAGCCTAGAGTTTGTTCTCCAATATGTGCATCTAAGAACTCTTCAAAAAGTGTCCAAATTTTTTGAATCTTCTAGAATCTTAGTCTACACCAACACTAATGCCGTCGGCGCCCATTCTAGTATCGTCGGTGCCATTGGCCATCTAATTTAATTCATCTTCTCTATCAAACCGCACCTTTGGAGCCCATTATGATGTCGTCAGTGCTGAACAATTTTTCAAAATCTCTCTTTTGACTCTGAATTTCATCATTTTTGCTTCCTTTTTTTCTCCAAGTCCTAAAAATTAACAACCTGTGATCCGACTTTTTATTGCAATAAATTGTGTAAAATTTAATTAAATATAATCAATTAATATTTGGATTCTACACAACTATACAAAACGTTATCAAGTAATAATGGGTTTTCTATTTAAGCCCCAAATATCGATCCTATGGGGAAGGTTTAAATTGGGAATGACAAATTTGCTAAGAAATTTACAGAAAGTCAATTGAAATCACTGTCACTAATTTCAATTGTTGAGATGTAATCAAAATTAAATTTCTAAACTATTATCAATGCAAAATTTAAAATAGAAATTACTAATCTATTAACTATGTTTATGTAATGGAGATTCTTATATGAAAAAGAGTAAAATAAGACAAGATAAATGTTCATAATATGTATTGTGCCAAATA
>NW_018226866.1:0-442 GCF_001263595.1 Phalaenopsis equestris
TAGAGATATCCCCTCTACTAGTTATAACCTTCCTTTCTCTAGCTCCCCTACCCCGAAAAATTTAATGAATAAGTTAACCTTGCAGCGGAAGAGAATAGAGCAAATAAATGAAAAAATTGGGGGATTAGAACGTAGATGTGATTATGATAGTGAGTATCTACAGAGGCATTCTGACTTCGAGATATCTTACTACGAAGCTCAGGCCCGACACTACAGAGGTGAGCCTGATGTTACTTTTCCTGAATGCCCCCGTTATACTCAGTATCAGCCCAATCCACCTACTGACCAAGGAGATGAGAATATAGTATGGGATTTTGATACATGATAGTAATTGATGTACTTTTATTTTTGTAATTTTGTAATAGAGATAGATGTTTGTTTGTTTGTACTTTTATTTTTATTTTTTTTTTGCAATTGGATAATTTTTAATTATTGTTATAAA
>NW_018226867.1:0-2254 GCF_001263595.1 Phalaenopsis equestris
TATATAATTTTGTAGGAATTAAAGCATGCTTGTAGGAAAAGTACAAAACACAAGTTTGAGGTGTGTCTACGAAACCCTATGTCATACCCTGGTGGGTCTAATTTGTTCATCTGTGGGGATGATTCCATCAAAAAAATCATAATATGTCCAAGTGTCCTTCAAGATTCCCCAAGGATCATGAAAAGGTCCTAGGTAATACTCTAGACATTGCACATTTCCTCGAATCGTCTCGAGTTCATTTTGGCCTTATTATGTTCGATATGTGGTTCACCCAATTCATACCCTTATGCTCAATGGACCTTAATGTTTTGATTATCACTTTAAGTGGGGTAATTATCAGTTTATGTTTCACTTACGAATTATATGGGTAAAGGCCCTTAAGGGAAATTTAGCTTAATTAAGAAACATAGTTGGTTTGATTTTCAAATATGGGCTTGTAGTGATTTATAAAGGTTTCAAATTATTTATAGGTCATTTCTGAACCTCACTAGACAAGATTTTGATTAAGCATAATTCAACACTAAGCCTTTAAAACTTAATGGGTAGATTTGTAATTTTTAGGAAAATTTAAATATTTATATTTTTAATCCTTATCAAGAATTATAAATCATTTTAAAAACATTAATTAGGGTTTTAAATTAGTGGGTTATGATCTTCCAAAGTCCAACCTCCAACCTCAATATATTCTTATTTAATTGGTCTTCCGAATTTCATAAATTTAAAAAATTACAAATTTATCTTTAATGAGACCAAAGTGATATTGGTTACTACCATTTATACCTTTTATATTTCAATCATCTAGACATGTCAATTATAATCATTTATTACCCTTTTACGCTTTGGTTAAGCCTAAATAATAATTAAGACTTAAATTTCAAAATTACCATTTTGCTCTTAGGGCATTAACACCATATAATTCATTAAATTAAACCAAAACGACTTTAAAATTTTTATGCTATCACACTCATTGGTTAATTCAAACATCAGAGGAGAAAATGTGATTTTTCTGAATTTTGTTTTAATTTTATAATTACTTTAATGCAAAAATAGCGATTTTTAACTAAAATTCAATAACTCAACAAAAAAAAACCTTTGTCCTTAAGAAAAATATTAGAGGTTCACCTAAATGAGAGGACCACATAGAACAATTTTCAAGATTTTTAGATGTTTAATTTAATTATTAGAATTATTTGTTTGCTTTAAGTATTAATTAAATATAAAATATTATTTAAGTAAAAAATTAAATTTAATATATGTTTTTAAATCATTTATTTAAATCTCTCTGAGTTTAAGAAACTTAGAGAAATAAATTTCATATTTTTGTGGTTTGTATTATAATTATTAGAATTATTTTAGTGAAAAATTAAAGAAAATTCATTTAAGTCTTTAAAAATTAATATTTTGACTAAAAAAATTAGGAGAATTATTTTAATTGGTCCCAAGTGATCAAGAAGCCAAAATATGTTATTTTATTATGTTTTTACAATTTCGTAATTTTTATGATTTTTTAATTAATTCTTAATTATTTAAATATTGAAAAATGGCTTAAAAAATGAAATATTTATTTTAATTCCACTTTTATTCTTTGGTTCCTCTGATCATAAGGAGCTCCCAAAACTAATTTGATAATTTTTTAAACTATAATTTAATTATAATAATTATTTTAGTGCCAAAAATACAATTTCACTTAATTAAGTCATTTTAATAGTCAAATTAATTCCAATTGACATAAAATTTTTATGGGGAGCTCTTCTAACATTAAATTATAGTAGCAAATAATTTTCATGTCATTTACTTTTACATTTTTTCCAATTTAATTATATTTTATTTTTAGGGTTTAATGACAATTAAAGTTATTTTTAATAAGTTAAACCAAGTTTGTATTTTTCCTAGGGTCCTATGACCACAATGAACCTATCAAAAAGAGTTTTACATTTTTCTAATGAATATTCTAATTTTTATGATTTTTAATCCAAAACATGGACCATTAGCTTGAAAATTAAGAATCTATGATTAGAGATGCCCATTGACCTTGGAAAAATCAGGAGAGATACCTAACAACAGAGAGATTACGAGCCCCATGGTCCCATGCCATGGTGAAATGCCCTTGTAAATGGAGAATTCAAATAAAAAATACTGTCGGCACTATTTTTGGTATGGGGTTTGCCCGTAAGAAGCTGTCGGTCATCGGATAATGGTATTTTTTTTATTTTTATGATTTTTCTATGGAAAAATATGGATTTTTGAAGTTTAG
>NW_018226868.1:0-2123 GCF_001263595.1 Phalaenopsis equestris
ATGTGATGCGATGTTAAATATTTGAGTGTTATGTATGTAAAAATAAAAGTTTAGGTGTTATATGTGTAAATTTTTAAAAACAAGTTTTCAATCCCTAGCCCTCATTGTTCTTGCCTCTTCTAAGGGCCCGTTTGGGGCAGCTTAGCGGTGGCGTTTTGAAAACGCACCTGACACGTTTGGATAAATTGCGTTTTGAAAACGCTGAAAAAAGCGTTTTCACACACCTATTTAGGCGCGATGATAGTTTTCTGATAGTGGTCTGGTTTTTCTAAAATAAAAATAAAAATTTGTAATAGCCACCGCACCTAACTTATCAGCAGATTATTTAATAAGCTGCAAAGAATTAATTTTAGGAATATTTACTTACATAACTCTCAATTTTTATGTATTTATATATCTAATACCTTGTGATTGAAATATGTATTTTATTGTTTAAAAGTTAAAATGGTGGTTTTCATGGTGCAATATGAAAGATTTAGGAGTTATAAATGTAAAAAAAAAATACAATTTTTTAGGATTTTTGATATGTAAATACATAGGAATTGAGTGGTATGAATGTAAAAATATGTTAGAAATGCAAAATGCTTATGTAGATAAAAGTAGAAAAACAAAAAGGGATATAGTTTTAGTTCATTGTATTTATTTTATTTTTTTTGGTACATTTACATACATACACTCAATACATATGCAATCACATATAAAATGTCTAAATTTTATTTTCTACATTTATATTCCCCAAATCTTTCATGTAATATCAAAAACGCCACCTTAGTGGAATATGCTTTTGCAGGCATAAAGGTCGTCTTTTTCAAAATTAAAATTTAGGTGGTAGATATGTCAATACATAATAATTGAGTGATATATTTGTAAATCTTCCTCTTACATTTCTTACGGAAGGAAAAAATTTGTCATGTACGCAGCGCTGCGTACATAATGGAGGTTATATGGGCGTTATATTGATATTATATTCGCGTTATATTCCTTGTAACCTCCATATAACTTTCATGTAAGCTACAGATATGTGAAAACAGAAGTGCGGAACTTATTTGTAAGTTCAAGTAGGTTATATATATGTTATATAGAAGTTACATGAATGTTACAAGAGATATAACGATAATATAATGTCGATATAACACTCATATAACTTCCATTATATTCGTCTTACGTATGCAAATTTTTTCCCTTATGAACCATATTTGGCTATCATCGTAAAATATTGGAAATAATTAAACTAGTAAAATTGATTTTAATTTAAGTCGAATGGATTTTTAAATTGTATCTTTACTAATTAATTAATTATTAAAAAAGGAGTGTTAACTTTATAAATATAATTATCCAAAAAATTGTCTTCATTAAATTTAATAAAGATATTCTAAATCAGAATATATTATGAATTTTTTGTTAATCTCTTTCAATCTGAGCCGTCCAATGCTTTCAATTAATTGATAAAAAAAAGTCACCATAAGGTTAGTCATATCTTCTTCCGGCATTCTCAGAGCTCCACGAAAACCCTAGAACATATAGGGCGAGAATGGCGCGATGCTTAACGGCAGCCGTCGTTCCATCCTTCCATGGCCCCCGCCCGGTGGCCGCCGAGTTCTCTAGGCTAGCCGCGGTGACAAGCATTAGGGCAAGCCCTATACGGCGTTTTCCGGCAATTAGCAGACAAATCTCCTTGATTCCTCAGCGGCGGATTACTCCGAAGGTATTGCATTTATATTTTCTACTGCTGCTTTGTTTTTCCGTTTTGATTAGGTTTTTTTGTATTTGGTTATTAGAATTTGAAAGCAAAAGAAATGAATTTCTGGAAATTTGTTATTAACTGGTGGCGAATTCAATTAGTAGTTCATTCGATTTTTTGACTAAATTATTATCTGATTTACATGCACGCCTTTCTTAATTTCTATGTATTTGCATATCTAACAGCTAAAATTCAATTGTTACATATATGTATGCATGAACAAGTGTTTTTCACTTTATAAAAGTTAAAATAGTTGTATTTTTGATGTATAAGTTAAAATAGTTGTATTTTTTATGTAATATGAAAGATTTGGGTGGTGTATATATAAAATGCAAAGTTCAGGTGCAATGTAAATACATAGAATTTGTTGGTATGTATGTGA
>NW_018226869.1:0-935 GCF_001263595.1 Phalaenopsis equestris
TCTCTCTCTTAACCATCCTTTCTCACTTACAATTTCGCTCTCTTTGTTCAGCCTCTCACTTTTTTTTCTCCTTCTGTCTCCCTTGCTCTCTCAGTTGTTCTCTCTTCTTTTTCACTCTTAATGTTTTATGTTCTATCGGTCCTTCCACATCTTGCTTTATCTCCCTCTCTCCCCAATTTATCTCTCTCTACCCTACCCTCTCTAACACACTTTCCCTCTTTCACCTCTCTCATTGTCTCTCTTTCCTTCTCTTTCTTTATCTCTCTCTCATCCTCTTCTCCCCTCATTTTCACTCCCTCCCTGTAACTCCCTCTCATTATCTATCTCCCCATCCTCACTCACTTTTAGCCTCCCTTCAAAACTCTCACCCTCACCCTCTTTCTCTCTCTCACTCTCTCTCTAACATGCTCTCAGTGTCACTATATCCTTTTCAACCTCCTCACTTTTTTTCTTGCTTCTTCCTCTCTCTTTATCTCTAAGTCAAGATAGAGGGAGAAAGAGGAAATGAGTGAGGGAAGGTGGGAGAGGCAGCAAGAGCATAAGAGAGAGGAGGGAGAGGAGATGGTGAATAGGTTGATAGTTTTAGAAAGAGAGGGGTAGCTATCCTCCAATCCCTCACTCCACACACACACACTATGTCTTGTTGGATTGAGAGAATGAAGATATATAGAGAGAAAAAAGTTAATAAGCTAGGGTTGTAGAATGTGACCAAGAAAGGGACATGTTGAGATATAGAGAGTGAAGAGAGGTGGTCAAGCAAGAGCAACAAAGAGAGTGGGAGGTAGATAAAGGGAGAAAGAGAGTGATAAAGAGAAGAGTGAAAGAAAGAGAAGAGAGAGAATGAGAATAAAGAGTGGGAGAGAGGTGGAGAGAGAGGTAAGAGAGACAATATGAGAGAGAGGAATAGATAGTGAGGTAAAGAGAGTAATAGAGAG
>NW_018226869.1:1885-3513 GCF_001263595.1 Phalaenopsis equestris
GTGAGGTAAGAGAGAAAGTAAGAGAGAGAGGGATAGAGAGGTAAAGAGAGTAATAGAGAGATTGAACAAGAAAGAGAAAGTGAGAGTGAATAAGAGAGGAGGGGTTAGAGAAGGAGAGAAAGAGAGGCCATATAAGAGAAAGAGAGGTCATATACCTTCAACTCTCTCACACTTCTATTGAGAGTGAGAGAGAGTTGGGAAAGTGAGAGCAATGGAGGGAGAGAGAAAGGACCACAAAAGAGAAAGAGAGAAGCGAAAGAGAGAGAAAGGGAGGGGTGAGGGAAGTTAAGAGAAAATGAATAAATGAGATAGAACATGAAGGAGAGAAAGTGAGAGAGAGAGAAATAAATATAACAATAGCAAGAGGAAGAGCAATAGTGAGGGATTGGGAGAAAAAGATAAAGAAAGAGAGAGAATGAGAAATAATGTAAAAGGGGGAGGGACAGAAAGCAAGAAGGAGAGATATTGTGAGAGGAAAAAGAGAAAAAGAGATAGGAAAAAGAGATAAAGAGAGATGTGAAAGAGAGAGTGAAGAAGAGAGTTAGAGGGTGTGAGAGAAAGCAAGAGAGGGATAGGGAAAAAGATAAAGAGATAGAGTGGAGAACCAAGAAAGAGAGTGGGAGAAATTGAGGGAGAGTGAGATAGAGGGTGAGTAAGAGAGAAAAAAAGAGTGGGAGAGGGAGCTTGAGAGAGAGTGAGTAGAGAGGGAGACAGAGTGACATCAAGAAAGAAAAGCAAAAGTAGAGATAGTGTGACAAGAATGAGAGAGAGTAGAGAGGGAGGTTCTTTCTCTCACTCTCTAAAGATTTCTATCTTGCAATCCCTTACTCCCTCTCTCTTATCTTTCTCACTCTCTCCCTCTCTCTATCACTCTTTCTCTCCCTCACGCTCCTTCAATTCCTTTTTGTCTCTGACACACGCACAATCTCTCTACCCTCTTTTGCCTCTTTCTCTCTATCTCTCTGTCAGTCTAGCTCTCTCTGCTCCCTCAAAAAATTGTTATTTTCTCTCTTTTGGTCTCTTACTGTCTCCCACTCCTTCAAACTCTCTCACTCTCTCTTGCCATCTGATTTCTTTCTCTACCTTTCCAGCTCTCTCACACTCTCTCTCCTTCCCTCCCCCATCTCCCCTCCCTCTCGTCTCTCTTTGATTGTCTCTTTTTCTATCTTTTTTACTCTCTCTCTACTCTACCCTCCACTCTCTCTTACCCTACCTCCCTTTCTCCCTCTCATTATTCTATCATCCTTACTTTTTTGGCTATATTTTATCTCTCTCACACTCTGTCTTACTTTATCTATCTCACTTCCTACCTCCATTATCTGTGATGTTGAAATGGGGAAAAATAGATAGATAGATAGAGAGAGAGAGAGAGATAAAGATACAGTGGAAAGAGAGGGAGGGGAAAATGGTAGAAAGAGAGTGGAAGAGAGCAAGGTTGTTAGTATGAGAGAGATGGAGAGTGAGAGAAAGGAATAGAGAAAGATGAAGAGATAAATAGTGAGAGATAGAAAAAGAGAGAGCGGTTGATAGAGGGAGAGAGAGTGAAAAGAATGTTTTTATGTAGAGGAGAGAGCGACCAAAGGGAGGGGGGAATATTTCTCTCTTACCCTTTCTCCCTCCCTCCCTCT
>NW_018226869.1:6654-8466 GCF_001263595.1 Phalaenopsis equestris
TCATTATCTCTCACTCCTCTCACTCTCTTTCCTCATTACTATTGCCTTCCTCTCTTTCTTTCTCTCTCTCTCTCTCGCTCCATCACAAGAGAGAGAAGAGAGTGGGAGAGTGATAGTGATGAGTGAAAGTGAGAGGAGGAAGAGAAAAATAGAGAGAAAGGGAGGGAGGGAGGGGAAAGAGAGAGTAAGAGAATGAGAGAGAGAGAGAAGAGCAAGAGAAAGAAAGAGAGCTCTATCTCCTTTTATTTCTTTACTTCTCTTTTTCTTGTCTCTTTATCAAGAGGGAAGGAGGGAGAGAGACATAGCGAGTGATAGTGATAAAGAAAGTGGGAAAGACTAGAGGAGTGATAAAGAGATAGCGTGTTGGTGTAAAGGAAAGAAAAACAAAGAGAGAGAGAGATGGAAGAAGAGTGGCAAGAGAGAGGGTGAGACAGGAACGAGAGTGAGAGAGAGGGAGAGAGTTGACAAAGAGAGTGACCGTGAGAGATAATGAGAGATGGTGTGAGAGAGTTAATGTGATATAGAGAAAGAAGGATAGAGAGATATTGAGTGAGCGAGAGAGAGAGAGAGACTAAGTGAGAGAAAAGAGATATATATAGTGATAGGGAGATGGAGAGATAGAGAGAAAAAAGAGAATGTGAGATTGAGGGAGTGGCAAAGAGGTAGATGCAGAGAGACAATGAGTTAGTGTGTGACAAAGAAATACTGAGAGAGTGAAAAGAGAATAAGATAATATAGAGAGTGGATAAAGGGAGAGGAGTGTGAGAGAGAAAGATGAGCTAGCAAGAGAGAGAAGAAATAAGATGGAAAAAGAGAAAGAGAGAGAAATATAGAGAGTGAGAAAGTGAGAGGGATGAATTGAGAGAAAAGAGAGAGATAGCCATAGAAAGTGAGAGAGAAAAAAAAAGAGGAAGAGTGCAAAGAGAGATAAAGAGTGTGTGGGAGAGAGAAGAGAAGAGGAAGGGAGGAAGCAAGAAAGTGGGAGAAAGAGAGAGAAACTAAGAGGTAAGTGCGAGAGAGACAGGGAGAGAGAGGGATAGAGCAACAAATAAAGGGGGAGGGGAGAGATTTTAACATTGAGATAGAGGGAGAGAGTAAATGAGAGAGGGTGAAAGAGGAGTGAGAGAAGAGGAGGGACTGTGGGATAAAGATCGATAGGGATAGAGTTAGAGGGAATGATAGATAGAGAGATATCGTGTGATAGAGTGAGAGAACTTGATAGTACAAGAAAGAGAGAGAGGAAAGAGAGAGGAAGGGAAAGGGGTGGAGGGATGGAGAGAGAGAGGAAGAGCATGATTGAGGGAGAGGAAAGTCAAAGAGAGGATAGAGAAAGAAGAGATATCAAAGCAATAAGAGGAGATATAGAAGGAGATGAATAAAAATTAAGCAAGAGAAAGTGTAAGAGAAAGAGAGAAAGATAGAAGGATAGAGAGAGGAAGGAGAGATCAGGAGTAAAAGAGTGAGAGGGATAGAGTGATAGTAAGAGAGTGAAATCAAAAGAAGAGGAAGTTTGTGACTGAGGAACGAGAGAGAGAAAATAAGTACAGTACGAGAGAGGTAATAAAGAGAGGCACAGCGAGAGATGGCATGTAAGAAGTGATAGAGATAGATGTAGATAGAGGAAGTCAAGGAGAGAGATGGACAATGGACAGAGGGATAAAGATTAAGGGATAGAATGAAAGAGGTGAGTGAGATACAGAGATGAAAAGTGAGAGGAAGAGAGACTGAGAGGGACATGTAGAAAAGAGAGAGATATCTAGAAAGAGAAGGTAAAGAGTGAAGAGAGAGAGATATGTTAATAGTTTGAAAGAA
>NW_018226869.1:11961-12214 GCF_001263595.1 Phalaenopsis equestris
GAGGGAGCTTTATTCTATACTCTAACTTAATCTCCTTTTCTCTCACTCGCTCTCTTCATCTCTCTCTTCAGTCTCTCTTCTCTTCACCTAACTAATCAAAAGTTATCAATCTTCTCTTTTCATCTTTCTTTTCCTTCCCTCTCTCACTCTCTTTCACTCTCATATTCTCACTTATGCTCTCTGCTTAGCTCTCACTCTATATACATCTATCACTCTTCCTCCATCACTATAAGAGAACATTGAAAGGATTTGA
>NW_018226870.1:0-2833 GCF_001263595.1 Phalaenopsis equestris
GCACCAGTTGTAAGTTATCAGCGTCAAATTCTCCTACTTTGAATGCAACGAGTTGAGATTCAGTGTAGATAATAATGTTTCGTACTTCACAGTTGATGGCAACCTTTAATCCGACGACAAGTGCTTCATATTCAACTACATTATTGGCGGATAGAAATTTCAAACGAAGTCCATACTCCAAATTGTCTTTCTTTGGGGATATGAGTATTATTCCTGCACTAGCTCGCGAGTTTCCAGATGCTCCGTCTACATATAGTATCCACTAAGGTGACCGTGGAAGAGAAGAGGGAGGCTGTACATTCTACTACAAAGTCGACTAACACCTATGATTTAATGTTTGGTCGTGGTAAATAGTGGATGTCAAATTCTCCTAATTCTACTGACCATTTAATTAATATTCCTGATGCTTCTGGTCTTTGTAGGATAGTCTTCAAAGGAAGTTGCGCGTAAACGCCAATAGTGTGAGCCTGAAAGTACGGATGAAGGCTCATTGCTGAGAATATCAGGGCTAGTGCAGGATAGCGACTTTCTGTATCAGAGAGAACTTTACTGACGTAATATACTGGTTTCTCGATTGTGTTTTCTATTCTGACTGACAAGGACAGAGGTTATTACATGAGGTGAAATAGCCAAATAAATATATAATATTTCCCCTTGGATGAGTTTTGAGAGAAGGGGCGGTGGGGACAAAAATGGATTTAATTTAGCGATCTGACAGTCATCTGTCCATTGAAAACCAGTGTTCCGTGCTCCTCTTAGTATTTTGAAGAACGGCTGATACTTATCTCCAGAACGAGCTAAGAACTGGGATAGGGCGGCTATACGACCATTCAATCGTTGCACCTCCTTGATGTTCCTTGGAGGCACCATCTCTCTTAACGCCTTGATTTAATCTTACGATGAGAAACCATGAATCCCAGAAACTTCCCCGATGTGACCCTGAAAGCATATTTAGTCGGGTTAAGTCGAAAGTCATACTGACGAAGGAGTTGGAAACACTCATCTTGATGAGAAATGTGTTGGGAGATTTTTACTAACACGTCATCAACATAAACCTCCATTGTACACCCAAGAAGCTCTTTAAAGACCTTGTTCATGAGTGGTTGATAAGTTGCACCAACAGTTTTTAACTCGAAAGACATAACCTAATAACAGTATAACCCTTATCTGTTTGAAAAGAGGTGGCCTCCTCGTCCATTGGGTTCATCTTTATTTGATTGTATCCCGAGTATGCATACATAAAGCTTAGCATCTGATGTCCAGACGTGACATCAATAAGTTGATCTATGCGCGAGAGGGGAAAACTATCATTTGAGCAAGCTTTGTTGAGGTTTGTATAATTGACACACATTCTCCATGAACCATTAGATTTTTTCACCATGACGACATTGGCCAACCATGCAGGATGGCGCACTTCTCGTAAGAACTTTGCTTTGAGAAGCTTGTTGACTTCTTGTTGAACAACTTATAAACGAACTGGGGCAAAATTGCGCTTTTTCTGGAGGACCGGTTTAAAGGTTGTATCTATCTTTAAAGAGTGCATGATTATTTTAGGGTCAACTTTAGACATGTCGACCGGAGTCCATGCAAAAATGTAGTGGTTCCTTTGGAGAAGATCTACATACTCTGACCTTTGCTCATCAGAGAGTAGGGAACTGAGCTGCACTGTTCTCGAGGGATGTTCTTATTTGAACCAAGTCTTCCATGGGAGAAGCCCGTTAAGATACATCTTCATCTCGAAGATCAAAATTTTCAATGCTAAGTGTCATTGACGGGCGTGGTTGAGCTTGTCTGAGGTAGCATGATTGTGCTATCTGTTGATCACCTCGCACGACGCCGATCCCTTGGAAACTTGATCTTCAAGTGTGTTACAGAAGTCACGACGCCAAAGATTGATTGCGTGGTCTCCCGAAGATAGCATTATATGTCGATTTTAATTTGACACTGATGAACTGAACTGAGTGGGTTATCTATCGAGGAAAATCTCCTAATACAACAGAAAGATTTATTGTTCCATTGACCCTCACTGGTCGATTATGAAAACCATATAATGGCCCAGATGCAGGTTGAAGTCTTTCCCTTGTCAATCCCAAATTGAGGAAAGTTGAATAGAACAAGACATCGTCAGAGCTCCTATTGTCGATCAAGATCATCTTTACGTTATAGCAGGGCTCACCAATTCTTGCGCTAATGACGAGAGGATCTTGGTAGGGGACTCAAACTCCTTCCAAATCAAAATCATCAAAATTTATAGGCTCGAGGTGCAATTTATTCTGCATTGGTTCATTAGGTATAGTGACAAGGACTTGATCAATAAGTGATGGGCCTCCAGCAATTGTTTGAATTTCTCCTACGACTGGGTGACCCCTATGTTGTTGTTTTGGTGTATGTTGCCCCTCAGTAAGAGCATTATCGATATCAACTGGTTTGTTTTGTACAAATCAACTAAGATATCCTTGTTTAGTTAACATTTCAATCTCTTCCTTGTGCTTCTTACACGCTTCAATGGAGTGGCCACGACTTCGATGAAAATGACTGTATTGTTCTTGATTCCCTGAGTTAGGTTTTAGGGCGTGAGTGCACTTAACGGCTTTCTCATCTTTGATAGCCATTAAGACGTTAGCACATGATGTGTTGAGTGGTGTATACTCTTTCTTGGGTCGATATTCAGTTCGTTGGCTTGCAGGTTGAGGAAGGATGTCGTGATTCCTCTGTTGTTCAGACTTTCTCTGTTGCGAAGATTGATTATTATCTCCAATGTTACATTTGCGCTTTTCCCCCAAATTTCTCAAATTGTCCCTTATGTGCACTGATGGCCTAGTCTGCAGCGATT
>NW_018226870.1:3034-3897 GCF_001263595.1 Phalaenopsis equestris
TCTATTTGCGATGACCCGCTCTGCGAACAGTTTTACAAGCTCGTTAAAGGTGTTTATAGTGCCCCCCGACAGAGAGTAGAACCAAGTTCGAGCTTGTCCTTTAAGTACTTGACACATAAGCACATCAGAGACATGCTGAATATGCATGATAGTTTGATAATGATCAATATGCTCGTAATGGTCGGTTGTCCCTTCATATGTATCGATGCTCAGAAGCTTAAAACCTGTTGGGATGGGGTGTTGGCAGACCGCATCCGCCAAGGGAGAAGATTCATGGATGTTATGGTGAGCGTATAAGTGATCTTTTTTCTCTAAGGTTTTTTCTCTAAGGGGTACTCTTCCCGAACGAGGCGTCGTAGTTCATTACGAATGACATTATCTTAAATGACAGGAAGATGTGGCGATATCGGGTGAGCTGCACGAGATAGATGAGTGGAATTTACTGTATCTAGGAGTTCAACATCACGACCTGACAAGGGATGTGTTCCTTCTTGAGGAGGCGGGTCAGCATGAGTTCCTCCGAGCGGTATGTTTCTCGTACGTCGCGTAGTTAATGGTGAACGAATTTCATCCAATGGTGTAGGCATCGACTGTCGAGCCCCGCGTAGGAGTTGTAGGGTCTCTAGTCGAGACTCCTCCATTCTACACATTCGATCTTCTATTGAAGGACCTGAAACACCTTCATTGGCGGGATAATGTCTTACAGGGCAGGAAGATGAAGAAGCATATCGCCCTTGGCTTCATGACTGCTCCCTGGAACGATGAGTGTTGGAGTGGGATGCTCCATCGTCACAAGCATTTTGTTTGGTGGCAACGTAGTACACTGCATAAGTACTTCAGTTGTGGGATTGAAACTTTCCCAC
>NW_018226871.1:0-939 GCF_001263595.1 Phalaenopsis equestris
GGTATCAGAGCTTTGATTAACCTCTGCCTTACTTAATATGTTTCACTCTATTTATGCTTAAATCTTGGTTAAGATATTAAGGTTAATGTTCGTTCTTATTGCCCGTTTTTGTGAAAATGTTTTGATTTTGGGCATTAGATTTTTGACGTTGTTAATCCAAAATAAAACTGGAAAATAAAATTGGAAATCATGTTGAAATTAAGTTTCTAAGCTTTTTGTGATATGAACCATTGATTTTGGCTGAGAAACTGTTAAGTTTCTCATTCGGAGCCGCGAGTCTGAACCGGGTCTAGATGACCCGGGACGAGCCAAACGACTTGTCGTTTAGGCATTGGTGAAAACGACGTGTCGTTTTCATTTGGCAAAAACCAACATCGTCATGCGAAACGACGTGTCGTTTTGAATCAATATATATTACATCAATAATATTTATGTACTGTTATTCATTTTATTTGCATTATTTATGATTGTATGCAAATGTTTAACTCTTAATAAAGAGTTAATTAATGTTAGTTGATTCATGTAATTTTAATTAATTAGTGAATAGCCACAGCATCTTTAATTAATTAAAATTGTATATTAAGTTAAAGAATCACATTAAAACATTAATGGTAATTAATCATAGGAGATATAATGAAATCTACCCACAGGAATTTTGTTATATTTGTATGATTAATTAGGATGAAATATCAACTTATATTTCTTAATCTACCCACAGGAATTAAGAAAAGGAATATAATTTGATAGTTTTATCATAAAGTTGTTAAATGAATTTATTTGAGTAGAATTTTGCTCACAAGCAAGTTTTATGTCACTAAGTTCATCGATTTGAGCATGATTTACATTGGTAAACCATGATATTTTGTTTTCTGGTCTCAAAAATAAAATAAAATAATATTAATATTAATAATGAGCTTGTATTTTTAAAATTTTTGCAGT
>NW_018226872.1:0-5792 GCF_001263595.1 Phalaenopsis equestris
TCTATAATTACACCTACATTATTTCTAGTGTGACTTCTACCTGAAGACCAAAATTTTAAACTCAAACTATCAATCTCCTTGGTTTTTTCTCCAACCCTTTTAGTTTCTTGAATATGTAAGATATTTATCTTTCTATGAACTATAATCTCAACTAATTCCATATATTTACCTGTGATAGTGCCAATATTCCACGATCCTATCATAATATTAATTTCATTGATTAACGTCTTTATCTGCATCTATCTATAATGTGAGAACCCTTACTTATTTTTCACTACACCCGAGTGCAGTGCAGCAACGCTTGCACATTTTTCAATGTATCGCTTCCAGAAAATGCTCTAGCATTTACTCAATAATTTAAAAGATTCATGTCATGATTTAACGACAAATTTTCCGCTGGTTGTTGACCTCCTAATGCAACCCTCAACTTTTTGCATCTGATGCATGGAAATCGACAATGACATCTTTAAAAAATTATATTATTTTATTTTATTTAATCAAACATAGTTTATTTCAAATCAATAACTAACACAACAAACCAAAAAAAAAAAAAAAGAATAAATAAAAACTAAAATAAAAAAATTTCTAAATAGCCCTTAAATATTTTTCATAATATTTTTTATTAATGCGAGACTAAACTCATGGTGGAATAACCTGAAATGTCCCGCACTTCCCTCTCTCTGTTTTCAAAAAATTCACAACATTCCTCTTGCTACGCCGCCGGCGCCAAACCTTCGAGACTCAACAAGAAAGCATACGTATTTCTTCTCGAGCGCTGCAGATCGATCAATTCCCTCAAGCAAATCCACTCCCAAGTCCTTGTCTCCGGCCTCGATCAAAGTAGAGACATCGTGAATGATCTTCTTGTCTTCCTCACCGAGCCCTCTTCAGGCGACCTTCACTATGCCTTCAAGCTGTTTGATTCTTTGCGCAATCCATACCTCTTTGTTTTCAACCTTATGATCAAGGCCCTCTCCAAGAAAGGCAACCATAAAAATTCTATCTTTCTTTTTAGTCGAATGAGGGAGGAGAGTTTGTCGCCTGATAATTTTACTTACCCCTTTGTTTTCAAGGCCTTTGGTTGTCTCCGTTTGGATTCTGATGGAAGGAAGACTCATGGGCTTGTTTCAAAGAGTGGATTTGAGTTTGATCCTTTTGTTAGAAATTCGATGATAGATATGTATGCAGAACTGGGTAATATAAAAACTTCACGGCTACTGTTTGATGAAATGCCTCAGAGAGATGTTGTTACATGGAATGTGCTGATTGCTTCATATGTCAAGTGTAGAGAGTTTGAAATGGCGATTTCTGTTTTTAAGGAGATGGAAAAGGTTGGCGTAAAGGCTGATGAGGCGACTTTGGTTAGCTCAATCTCAGCTTGTATAGCTTTGAGAAATTTGGAACAGGGAATGAAGATTCACAGTTACATGAAAAAGGAGTATCAATTCAGTCTTCCTCTTGGTAATGCAATTTTAGATATGTATGCAAAATGCAGTAATGTGGATGCTGCATTTGATTTCTTCGAAAGCATGCCCATCAGAAATGTGATCACTTGGACTACCATGGTTTCTGGTTATGTGAATGTTGGTCAGTTGGATGAGGCTAAGAGGCTATTTGACCGCAGTCCAATAAAAGATGTAGTTCTTTGGACTGCCATGATCAATGGTTATGTGCAGCATAATGAATTTGATGAAGCACTTGCTATGTTCAGAGAAATGCAGATGAAAAAAATTAAGCCTGATAAGTTCACTATAGTGGCTCTACTCACATTATGTGCTAATGTGGGAGCTCTTGATCAAGGGAAGTGGATTCATAGATACATTGCAGACAACAACATGAGAATTGACAATGTTGTAAGCACAGCGCTAATTGACATGTATGCCAAGTGTGGTTCTGTTGAGAAGTCTTTGGAAATATTTAGGGAAGCGAAAGAAAAGGATAGAGTTACATGGACATCAATGATTTGTGGCCTCGCCTTAAATGGGCAAACACATGAAGCAATTGAGCTCTTCTATGAGATGAAAGCATTAGAATTCAAACCAGATGACATCACTTTCATTGGTGTTTTAAGTGCTTGTTGTCACGGAGGACTGGTAGAAGAAGGCCGTAGGCATTTCTATGAGATGAAGGTGGTGCATCGAATTGAACCTAAAATTGAACATTATGGTTGTTTGGTTGATCTTCTTGGACGGGCTGGTCATTTGGATGAAGCTGAGCAGTTGATAGAGAGCATTTCATATGAGAACAATGCAGATGCATTGCCTCTATTGGGAGCTTTTCTTGGTGCTTGCAGAATTCATGGAAACATAGAGATTGGAAAAAGGCTAGCCATGCAATTTGTCAAGTATGAGACAGTGAACTCTGGTCTTCACACACTTATAGCTAATATCTATGCAGCAGCTGATATGTGGGAGGATGCGACCCAAGTGAGGAAGAAGATTAAAAATTTTGGTGCCAAGAAGATACCAGGTTGCAGCTCCATAGAAGTGAATGGCCTTATCAGTGAGTTCGTTGTTGATGATACTGAACATATTGCGACTGCTGATATATTTGCAGTTTTAAATGGTTTGAGCCGACTCATGGAAATGGAAGAGATGGTTGGTTGTGTAAGTAGCAGAGTGGTGGAAACAAATACATGATATAGAGCACATATCAAATCATGAAAATCCGACCATTGCACGGGTTTTTAAAAGTGGGACTGGGGCATGAATCCTTAGATCAGCATTTGCATTCTCCAGCTCAAAGTCTGAGACATCTGGATCAGATATAAATTCATGGTATCAGAAGCTTATATTAACTTTGTCATATTCATTTAATGATCGGCTAGTACAAAGCAAATGAAGGTAAATTTGCAGTAAATTTTTTACATGATCTTTTTTTTTTTTTTCATTTTTTAACTTACAATTAATTTGCAATGAATTTCACATGAATAGACATTCAGAGAAATGTGACTAAGAATAGTTAAAATAAGTATTCGGTAGTCTGTTCCTCTGTAGTGTTTATTAATTATTTTTCTCATTTTCAAGCATGTTATTGAAGAATCATTAAAATTTACTGAGATTATCGTTTTGTGAATGCCAGGAGGAAGCAGGTGTGGCATTTATGTTATTGCTCATCTTTTTTCCAGTTCGCATTTACTGAACAGTAGGTCAACTTCTTTCGGTTCAACAACTTGACCTCGCCGAAGAGTCATATATCCAAAGAATGGCCTACAAATCCGGATATACAATTCATGCAATCGGCCTTTTTTGTAACTGATTGTGTAGCACGCCAAAACCAAACCCAAACTTACAAATGGTTGTGCCATTTTTTGTAGCAATAATGAGGAAGCAGGACCTAAACCTATGAGGTGCTTTTTGTGGTACTCAAAAGGAAGAATGATAACATCTCGATAATCACTGCAATCAAAATGAAAATCTCAGAGGTTCTTTCTTTACCAACTCTTTTCCTCTCTTTTCAATCCTCATCTCCTCTAGTTTGCTCTTACTCAAGTGGCAACATTTTCAAATATGCGATGAGAGTGGAGCATGCCTCCTCATCTCCTCTAGTTTGCTCTTACTCAAGTGGCCTGAGCCTTTATAAAAATTGATAGCTAACATTTTCAAATATGCGATGAGAGTGGAGCATGCCATATAATAGGTGAGGAGCTTTCCGTGAAGCCGAGCTTAGTAATAGAGACTAGATAATTAATTATGCACCAAACAAATGAGCTCCGAGAGAAGATGACTTATTATTTGAGAACCCTTAGGTCATGTGTTGAGGGTAACGCCTTGCTTTAAGATGCCATTCAGTCTTTAAAAATATTTGGTGTATAGAGGAAAAATAGGGTGCCACATGTTTACTGTGCATAGATCATTGCATTTTTCTTTGATAGAATAAGATGAAATTTACTTTCTTAATAGTGAGGATACTATCCCCTCCGATCATGAACAAGAAAGGAAACGCGTTGCGAAGAAAAAATTGCATTTACAGAATATCTTTTCATGAGAGATTGTGGCAGCTTGATCTCAGAGCAAGTTCAAGATTCTAGCCCCAGAACCCTTCAAGGGAAAATTGTACCCCCACCCCTATCAACCACATGGTTTCATTTGAATTGAAAATTTATTTCTTAAGGTTAATGATGCACTGAATTGTCATCTTTTCTTCAAGATTCTTCCCCTAGAAAAACTAAGCCATCCGTGGTTCATGCATTTGCCTCAATGAGTGATCACACCCCCTGCGGAGAGAAGCATGTCATATATTTACAGTTCGCTAGCATATCGAGCCCATAAGAACCTATAAACTCTTCTGCGAATGAGCCAGGAGTAAAACGAATCTCCGACAAGTTTTGTTACACATTTTCAAAAGTAAATGCTAGATGTCGAGACTGTTCACTAACACGACATTAGCTTAAGACCGAAGAGAAAGCCCATTTTGCTATTCCCTAAGGCCTCAACTTCCAAGGATGCTTGTTGAGTTGCTAGAGTTAGCTAGCAACTATATTTTTTACCAAGGATTGTAATTCACTACTGAGTACCTTAAAGATAAAGGAGTAGCATCAATCATGAGTAGGTTATCATCAATTCCCAAAGGAGCAAGCAGGTTACCCAACCAAGCATGGGGCTAAGCAGAGGCATTCTTGTATTCAGGATCTGTATATTTTGCATTGCATGCAGTTCTTTTGGTCTTGGTTTTCTTTCCTCGAACACTAAAACATAATACACAACTTGCTAACTGCAGTTATGATGACCTTCAAACTTAACAGGACAAGTCCATAGTGGCGACACCAAATGGCCATCGGGCTGTACAGGCCACTCCTACAAATGATCGTTGGTCAAATATTCCTCTTCAGTGTGTTCCACGTCATCAACATGTCATTTTCGTGCATCATCGTGTCAATTATGTGTCATAAGTGTGTTGCTGCTGTATATCTCTATTACGTCACCATCATGTTTCTTTCATGCTATCTTCCATATCACATCATGTCAATTTTATAATCCGATATATGACAATGATATATATATATATATATATATATACAAAACTTTCATATATTTATATTTAATATATATTTTGGGAGAACATATTTTTAATTTTATTTTTCAAACTTATATATTTCCAAATGATAATAAAACTTATACTTAACTTTATAATTATGCAACAAAATTTTTACAGATAATAAAAACATTACATGCAGTAGCAACATATTTACATATTGTTAATCTTTATATGATTGCATAGCAATGATAATACAAAACAAATAAAATAGCTACTATATGGTTACTATAAGGTAGACATTCACTAAAGAAGATGGAATGCAATGGGAATATGGAGACATAACAAAAATATGTTGTATTGAGGGGTATTTATAAACCAAGATCTGTTAAAGATAAAACTTAACAAAATATATGCACATGAACAAAAATTCAATGTTGAAGTGGCGGATCAGTCTGATATATGTTATACATAAAGAAGTCTAATGTTCATCATTAAGGTTAATCGTAATCAATGTTAGATGATGTATAGATAATCTAGCATGATTCAACATTATATATTAATAATGACAAAGAACTTGTCCCTATAGATGAGCATAGTAATGGGGTTCTACTGAAATTTGATCTATCATTATGTAGTCACATCATCCCCTAATGGCTGAAGTGACAGGTCAAACCAGCAAATGCAAATAGAGAAGAATCCAATATTAATTATTAGAACTAATCATAATTAATGTAGGAGGATATCATGATTAATTTAATAAAATATGATATTGTCCACTAATAATGATGAATAATATCAATTTTGTCTCATCATAA
>NW_018226873.1:0-315 GCF_001263595.1 Phalaenopsis equestris
ATAAAGCTATTCTAAATTTCTATATTCAAAATAATCGAACTATAAATGTGGGGAGAGTAATTTTTAAGAATACATTGACCACGACAAAGAGTGAAACAAGTGGAGGTCTGGGACATCCTAACCTCATTTATGCACTTTGCCAACTTTCTGGAGTTGAAGCTGGAGATGATGAAGAATGGGTTTACCCTATGAAACCCATTAGTAAAGCTAATTTGAAGACGTATGAATCCCATGAAGGATGGAGATCTGGGAGTAGGAGTAAAGAACCTTCTACTAGTAGAGATATCCCCTCTACTAGTTATGACCTTCCTTCCT
>NW_018226873.1:325-764 GCF_001263595.1 Phalaenopsis equestris
GAATGATTTAATGAATGAAATGAATGAGTTGACCTTGCAGCGAAAGTGTATAGAGTTAATAAATGAAAAAATTGGGGGTTTAGAACGTAGACTTGATTATGATAGTAACTACCTATAGAGGCATTCTGATTTTGAGATAGCTTACTACGAAGCTCAGGTTCGACACTACAGAGGTGTGCCTGATGTTACTTTTCCTGAATACCCCCGTTATACTCAGTATCAGCCCAATCCATCTGCTGACCAGGGAGATGAAGATATAGCCTGGGATTTTGAATATGATAGTAATTTATGTACTTTTATTTTTGTAATTTGTGTAATAGAGATGTTTGTTTGTTTGTTTGTACTTTCATTTTTATTTCTATGTTGCAATTGGATAATTTTTAATTATTGTTTTAAATGTTTGTATGGTAGTTGAAATTTGCATGTGTAGTTATAATAG
>NW_018226874.1:0-717 GCF_001263595.1 Phalaenopsis equestris
CCTCACTCATGCTCTCTCCAGTTTAGAGAGAGAAAGTGACCCTCCAACCCTGCATATCTTTGTTTCCGTCGCTCTACAACTATATCTCTTTATTCTCATTCACATTTTTAATATCACCCCCTCTCATTCTAAATATATCTTTTCCCTCCTCTTTTTCTCACTCTTGCTTTTCATTCTCTCTACCTCACTATCTCTCTTTCTATCTCTTTCTCTCACTCTTTGTAGCTTTATATATCTTTCTATCTCCCTTTCCTTCTTAACTATCTCTCTCTCCTATCTCTCTCACTCATTTTCTCTAATTCTCCACTTTCTAACTCTCTTTCTCCCCATCCATCTCTCTCTTTCTCTCATTCCCTTCGCCTTGCTCCTTCTGTTCCACTCTCTCCTTCTCACTCTCTCTTACTTTTAATATCTCAGTCTCTCTCCCCATCTTTCTCTTATTCTTCCTTTCTCTCTCACACCTCTCTCTATCTCTCCCTAGCACTCTCTATTTCTCCTCTCTCTCTTTCTCTTGCTCTCTCTAGAAAGAGACAGAGAGATCAAGTGAAAAAAAGAGGGTGATAAATAAAGAAGAAGAGAGCATCTCCATATTGAGAGGTATTAGGAGAGAGAAACGTTAACAGATGGATGGCGAGAGGGAGAGCGATCAAGACTTAAGCTAATTAAAGAGAAGGCGAAAGACGACAAAAAGAGATAATAAGAGAGATGGAGGGAGAG
>NW_018226875.1:0-267 GCF_001263595.1 Phalaenopsis equestris
CCGTGCTGCCCACCATGCAAGCTCCAAGCTCTTTGCTGCGACGAGTTTAAGTTATCTAGCATGTCAAGTTTTAATGTCAAATCAGGTGGCTCTATGGTTGAAGTTCTTTAAATTTTATGAGAGCATATTAAAGTTGATTAGAGCAACACCGGTTAGGATCCTACGATTCCCTCGTTCCGGCACCACTATTTTCTATTGGATTCACTTAGTCCAAATGAACTTACTAAACTCAACTTAATGAGTTCCATAATTTCATTTAAATCATGG
>NW_018226875.1:699-1743 GCF_001263595.1 Phalaenopsis equestris
TGTATGTCATATCTTGGTGGGTCCTTAGAAGTTTAATTAAGGATGACTTTATCAAGCAAGATATATTAAGTTTAGTAGATCTCCGAGATGTCCAACAGATTTGGAGAAAGAAGCAAGTCCATGCTACTCTCTCGCTGCCTGGTGAAAAATCTCGAGTTCTTTTTAAACTTATTATGTTGCTTAATAATTCATCCTATAAATATCCTTAATGCTCAATGAACATTGAAGTCTCAATTATCCCTAAGAAAGGGGTAATTATAATTTATCATTTAATTTGAGAATTTTGCGGGTGAAGACCCTTAAAGAGGCAAGTTAGTGTAATTTGAAAACTTAGCAAAAATTTTAATCCTAATTAGGTTTAGTGGTGTTTCAAGGATGTTTGATTATGTTATGTTTATTTCTCTAATCCTCATTCAGTCAATTTTGATTTAACCTAAGTCACGACTAAGCCCTTAAGACCTAGGTGAGTATCTTATTTAGTTTTGAAAAGAATTAAGCTTTTAGTGGTCATGATTCATGATTTGAATTTTATTTGAAAATCAAAATAGGGGTATTAAATTGATTAATTATTGACTTCAAAAGTCATACCCCTAATTCTAAATTTTAATAATTTAGAAATTTATTAACTTATCTTTTTAATGAGGAAAGTGAGATTGGATTCTACCAATCAACCCCATGTATTTCAAGCATCAAATTAATTGATTAAGATCAAAGGTTACCCATTTCCCTCCTTGACTTAGGCCTAAATGTTAATTAAGGCTAAATTTCCAAAATTATGCATTTGCCCCTGAGGCTCTAACACTTCATAATTTGTCAAATTCAATTCAAATGACTTTGGAATTTTTATCCTACCTCAGTCATGGGTCAATTAAGACATCAGAGGAGAAAATGTGATTTTTTAAAATTTAATTTAATTTATATAATTATTTTCATGCAAAAATAGGATATTTTGAAAGAAAATTTCTAACTTGACCAAGATAAATTCTAATCCCTTAATTTTTATTGGAGGTGGACCTAGACTAGAGAAGCCTTTGAACAAAATTT
>NW_018226876.1:0-533 GCF_001263595.1 Phalaenopsis equestris
TTGGTCTTTTGCCCCTAAATCCACCCAAATTACTTTAAAGCCTTGAAAACCCTAAATTTGGTCAAAATCCACAAATTCACCTAAAATACCCAAATTTGTTCAAAAATCATTTCAAACCATTTGAAAATACCCAAATTACACAAAATCACCAAAAAAATTCCAAATTTACCAAAATATCCCCAAAATTATACAAATACACTTGGCACCCGAAACATTTCCAAAACCTCCAAAATCACTCCAATTGTTTCCAAAACCAATTTGGACCCTCTAGTTGAACACAATTTGGCCAATTTGACCATTTTTACCAAAACCCCCAAATTGTCTTTAAGGGCCCAATTTCCCCAAATTCATCCCAAATGTCCATCAATTTGCCCCCAATCCTACATAATTTTAATTCTAAACTCAAATTCATCTTTCATATGACCAATCCAAATCAAATAAAATCCTAATGTTTTGAGCTCAATTTTGATCCAAATCAAAACTCGCAATTTTGGCCCTATGACCTAATCTCACCTGATTGAACCCCATACTCT
>NW_018226876.1:4646-5614 GCF_001263595.1 Phalaenopsis equestris
AATAATTGTAACTAAATTAAAACGTCTCTATCAAATGAGCGGCAATTCCTCGGAAGAGGTAACCTATGGTTGCTAACGAGGCTTCCCACGGTCTAAATGAAAGTATGTAACTCATCAAGTTGAGTTTAGTAAATTCAGTTGGACTAAGTGAATCCAATCAAAAATAGTGGTACTAGAATGAGAGAACCGTATGATCCTAACCGGTGCCGTTCTAATCAACTTTAGTTTGCCCCATAATATTTAAAAGACAATAACTATAGGGACATCTGATTTGACATTATAACTTGAGATATTAGAAAACTTAAAACTAGTCACACGAGGAGTTGAAGTTAGCATTGTAGGCAGCACGACCATCTCCAACAGCAAGAGGATCTACAACAACACATCTTTTCATAGATCTAAACAACAAGCCATAGGATTTTGAGGTTGTTTTCTTATACAAAATAAATCCTCAACCTTATCTTTAGACCTTTGTATGACTCTGTTGTACAATATAAGCCCTAACTTGTCTAAGGATTTCGAGGTTGTCGTTCGTCACGACCTACATCCTCACATCTTCCAGGCTATTTGTGTGACCGTTTCGCATAAATGTAAGCCCTAAACTAATAAAATTGACAGGATGAAACATTTAAATATTTCTCCTCAAAATTGAGGCCAAACCATAGGATAGCTTAGGAAGTCACTGAGGTTCTCCTCCTGATCTATGACATCCCCTAGTTTTTCCTCCTTTGAATTCCACAATAAATGTTCAAAATTTGAGTCATTCTCCTTTCGCACATCTTTATCCAATTTCATTGAAAAGTCCTATCCTTTTGACCTATTTGATGACAATATTTCCTTATTTTTATCGATAGTTTTCTTTGGTGATTTCAGTTATCTAAGATGTAATTAACTATAGGGGCTTGCTATTATAAGAAAGTTTTCCGATCCCAGCTTAATATAAACCGTATTTAATTCTTCATATTAAA
>NW_018226877.1:0-6829 GCF_001263595.1 Phalaenopsis equestris
CAACATCTTATTTGAAAAAGAAATTGATATCATTGGTCCGGGCAAATTCAGAGGAGCTGTAGAAATTCCTCTGCCTGTTGGTTCAATGATAGTCCTTAAAGGAAATGGAGCGGATGTCACCAAACACTGCATTCAAGAGGTGCGACACTTTTCGACAAATGGAGAACAGTAAAATTCCATATGAATTTCGACAAGATCCAGAATTGGAGGAACTGCTACCGTATGGGCTATGAGAGGGTTGCACCTCTGAGAACATGCAAAGGGAACTCTTATCCTGTAGCATGGCTTAGAAGGTCAGCTTCATCAGGAGCTTTTGATCAGGATCTTGCCCTGTCAAAGGCAGACATTCAGAGGATTCCTTTTTGTTTTGCTGCACTACATTACAACAAATATATTAGACATGCTCAGTTTATGATATGTACTTGGCATGACCTATTTTTGGATGTACTTTGATGCAACATATGCATTGTACTTTTTAAGGCTTTGGCCTACACCCTACCTGTAACACTTATTGGAGCAGATGAATGAAGTTTCTTTCAGAAATTTATCTGTTTCTTCAATTGCCTTTTTGTGCAATGGATAAAATCCATGGACAATGCGTTGGTTCAGAATTATAATGAACAAAGATCAAAACAACAAAATTTTTTATGATAATAAAATTTTAAAATAATAATAATAATAAACAAGCAAACAACAAAACAAATCTCTTTTAAAAAATCAACCAACTAAAATTAAATTTTTGAAAACATATTTTGAAAATTAAGCATGATAAAAATAATAAGAAAAGAAAAAAAATCTGTTGAGTTGATTCTCTCAATTTCAAGGTCTCTTACTCTTTGCTCGAACAACACAACAATCTTTGTCTGCACTAATTCTCTTAACATCCCCACGGAGTTTCACGTTCTGCATAAAACCTCATAAAAGTTTCACAAATCTTCTTCAACATTGTCAACCTTCACACACGACATATATCTTTGGATTCAACACCATCAATCCTCATTTTTGAATTAGTCCCTAACTTCTGATTCACTTTTTTGAGGTCGGTCCTTAACTTCCAACTCTCTTTTGTGATTGATCCTTAATGATCTTTGTGATTGATACTTAACTTTCAATCCTCATTTTTAAATCAATCCCTAACTTCTGATTCCGCTCTTTTTTCGAGGTTGGTCCTTAACTTCCGACTCTCTCTTGAGATTGATCCTTAACTTTTAATTTTCATTTTTAGAATCAGTCCTCAAATTTTGATTCCTTCCTTTTTAAGATTGGTTCTTAACTTTTGACTCTCTTTTGATATTGATCATTAAATTTCAATTCTCATTTTAGAACTAGTCCCTAACTTCTGATGAACTCCTTTTGAGGTCGGTCCTTAACCTCCGACTATCCTTTGAGTTTTATCCTTAAATTTTAATTCTCATTTTTGAATCAATCCCTAACTTTTGGTTCACTCTTTTGAGGTCGGTCCTTAACTTCTGACTCTCTTTTGTTATTGATCCCTAACTTTCAATCCTTATCCTGGAATCAGTCCTTAACTTCTGATTCACTCTTTTGAGGTCGGTCCTTAACTTCTGAGTCCCTTCCTGAGATTGATCATTAACTTTCAATTCTCATTTTGGAATTAGTCCTTAACTTTTGATTCCCTCCTTTCGAGATCAGTCCTTAACTTCCGACCCTCTCTTTTGAGATTGATCATTAACTTACAATTCTCATTTTGGAATCAGTCCTTAACTTCTGATTCACTCTTTTTGAAGTCAGTCCTTAACTTTTGACTCTCTTTTTAGATTGATCTTTAACTTTCAATTCTCATTTTAGAATCAGTCCTTAACTTTTGATTCACTTCTTTCGAGGTCAGTCCTTAAATTCTGACACTCTTTTGAGATTGATCATTAACTTTCAATTCTGATTTTAGAATGAGCCCTTAACTTCTGATTCACTCTTTTCGAGGTCGGTCCTTATTCGAGGTCGGTCCTTAACTTAAGACTCTCTCTTTTGAGATTGATCATTAACTTTTAATTCTCATTTCAGAATCAGTCCTTAACTTTTGATTTACTCTTTTCGAGGTCGCTTCTTAACTTCCGACTCTCTTTCGAGAATTATCCTTAAATTACAATTCTCATTTTAGAATCAGTCTTTAACTTTTGATTCACTCTTTTTGAGGTCGGTCCTTATCTTCCGACTCTCTCTTTCGAGATTTGTCCTTAACTGCCGACTATCTTTTGAGATTGATCATTAACTTTCAATTCTCATTTTAAAATCAGTCCTTAACTTTTGATTCACTCTTTTTGAGGTCGATCCTTAACTTCCAACTATCTCTTAAGATTGATCCTTAACTTTTGATTCTCATTTTGGAATCAGTCCTTCACTTCTGGTTCCTCTCTTTTTAAGGTCGGTCATTAACCTCCGACCCTCTTCTAAACTTAATACCTAAACTTCAGTTTCCACCTCGGGGTCAACACTTACATACTTATTCTCATCCTCTATGAACACCTGAAATTTGATAACTCAAAACCCACTCTCCAATTCGCAGCGAGAGTTCCTACCTCCTGATCTCGATAAAATATTTACCTGCTAATTCCCTAGTGAAAACCAATAGCACACTCAAATTCTACACTCCTTTTGTGTCTGTTGACTTAGGAGTCTATATTGGTTTTGTTGATCTCATCGGTCAATGCCAATACGCGTGGTGTGCTTGCCGAGCACACCACATCTATTGGGGATCCATTTGTTGACCTCAATTTTGGTTGAGGTCTAGTTTTCTTCTTTAATAGGCTAGGGTCTAGCTATAGGTCTTTCCTATTGACTATTCCTAGAAAACTAGAAAAGGAACCCTCACCATTAGAGATTCTAGACTCCTCTTTACTCAACTTGAAGCTCTACATATTGATCATAACCTCTAGCACTTAGTAAGTGGGGTCAATATGGGGGAGCTCAAAGTGAGTTTCCATAGGACTACTTGCCCTTAGGGTTGACTCTAGGTGTTGGTCTAGAGCTAAGGCACTCACTACAATCACCTCACTCACAATCACTGAATACCCTAAACCCAAAATTCCCTGACTTTGATCCCTTGATCCTTTGGGAGACTCATGTAGATGGTCCTCTAAACCTACTAGCCCTAGGCTGGGGTTTAACTAAGACCACTACATAGAGGAGCCAAATGAGGTTCCCATTGGTCCATATCTCATTTATGGTGGTCGGCACCCCAATTCTACCAAAAATACTCAACTTGGCCTTTTACCCCAAAATTCCCCAAATTACCTAAGTACCATTGAAACCCTAAATTTGGCCAAAATTCTCAAATTTACCCAAAATACCCGAATTTGTTCAAAAATAATTTCAAACCTTTTGAAAACATCCAAATTACCCAAAATCACGAAAAAAATGTCAAATTACCAAAATGCCCCTCTTTAGCCCAAAATTTCAAAATTCCAAAAAAAATCCCAAAAATTTCCAAAGCCTTCCAAATATTCCTAATTTCATATTTCTTAACTACTAAATGACCCAATTTGACCAATTTAACTATTTTGACCAAAACCCTCAAATTGCCTTTGAAGGCCCAATTTTCCCCAAATTTACCTCAACTGTCCAACAATTTGGGCCCAATTTTCCCCAATTTCAATTCTAAACTCAAATTCACCTTCTATATGATGAATCTAAACCAAATCTAAGCTCAATTGACCCATGCTTTGAGCCCAATTTTGATCTAAATCAAACTCCCAATTTTGGTCATATGACATAATCTCACCAAATTGAATCTATAGCATACTCAAATTGCCACAATTTATGTTGAAAACTATTCATAACACTCCTACACATCAACCATGATCTTCAATTGGCCTTCTTTAATTCGCCTTGGTGAAGCACTAATTTCATTTAATTTTGACCCAAGTCAAAAAGCCCCAATTTTTTCCTAAATTTGTCATACCTCAAAATTCCACCAAATTGATTAACTTAACCCCAAAATTGGCACCCAATTTATGTTTAAACTCTTCATCACATTCCTATTGACCATTCTCAACAATCAATTTGGACTTAGCCCAAGCCTAGCTCAATCTAGACCCAAGTCTAGCCCAACATGCCCAAATTGACCAAAATCCCAAAATCCTTCAAATTGAGCCCCCAATCGAACTCAAAATCATTTCAATTCTTCAACAAAAATCTTCATGACAATCATCTATAAAGTGTTGATCAATTAATTGCGCTCAAGATCATGGCTAGCCTAGCCCAAACCCAAGATTTGGCCAAATCGACCTACATGGGACCCTTCACCAAAAATTAACCTAGCCATGTTAAATTGGCCAACCAAAGATCACCGCAACCACTAAGCCATTTTTTTGGACCAGGCTAAACCTTAAAAGATGCACCAATCCAAGCTATGGACCAATAGGTCCCTAAATTAAGGGCTTTATGCTCATATTTGAGTCTTAAGCCAAAATCCTCACCGTTATGACTAACTCATGGCGGTAAGTAATAATGAACTTCCCCCTGGCTCACCTGACCTCTTGGCCAGCTCTCTTGTCCTTGTTGGCTGGCCTAGTGGCTAGAAAACACCAAAACCTCGAGCCACCTCCCCTAAATCCAAACCCAATTCAAACCTTGAGCTACCCCTCGCATAGGCAGCACTTTGCACCCTTCAATTGACCCACAAAGCCGCCATTGATCATTTTTATAAAAGCTCACCTCCTTGGCCAAAGGGAGGGGTACTAAAATTTTCTCAAAGAGAGACCCCCAAATTGATCCCACAGCCTCTTTGAGTCCTCCTCAGCTCAAGCCAACCATTTTCCCCCACTGATCCCCACTGTGGAAGCTCAATTTGGAGCTCAAACTTCAGCCAAAACCAGGACAGAGCTTCCCATAGCTCCACAGTCCACCAAAATCTAATTAAACTCACCCACACCATCAACACAGTGAAAGAAGAAGATGACCCATCAAATCCCCTTCATATAGAGCACCTAGCATAGCTCTAGACCAACACCTGAAATTGAGCTTTGTCGAATTCACACCTAGACCTTTCACCACTGTAAGAGGCTCAATCCCTAGCCTCCTTAGACCTCCATGACTGTGCCGAGCAGCTCTGATTGAAGCTTCCATTCTCAGAGCAAAGGTATTAAACTTTCCCTCTTCCTAAGCCTATTTTGATTCTCCATTTGATTAGGGTTAGTTTCATTGCATGATTATCGTATGAATATATTCTTCTAGTCAAGATGAGAATTTAAAAACAAAATTCACTTGATTTGGTTGAGAAATGAGTAACATATCAATGTTTGAAAATGAACAGTTCTTGGGCTAGGGCATCGGGGACGATGACCACACGCCGTTGAATCGCGCGTGTATCGCGTAGACGATTCTGATTGCGCAGGATGGAGAGACGGAATGAAAAGGCGGGATGCGTGGCTGCTGGCGTGGAAGGCGACGTCAAATGGGAGCATGCCGCATGGAGCTTTGGAGCCATCATAGGTTGATGCGGCGCCACGTCACTTAAGTAGAAAAATAGGGCTTTTTCTGATTTATTTAAATCACTAAATTTTAAAAATTCATTTGTTGTAAAAAAATCACAAAAATAAAATAAAAATTCCCTCTTGCTCAGTGAACAAAGAAGAACAACTTGGAAATGGTTTGAAGTTCATCCAATGCATATTTTATTCTTAATTAATTAAATACTATTTTGAGTCTTTTGATTCTTCAAACATGTAGATATTTTACCTTGGCTTGAAATTTTGGCATGTTGCGTCTGACTTAGGGAACATTCTCTGATTTTTCCAAAGTTAGAGGCGATCTCTAGACAGAGATCCATATTTTTCAAGTTTATGTCTATTATTTGCATAAATTAATCATAATAATTAGTATGTTGCTTAGAAAATTCCAAGAAAATTTTGGAAGGTTTTCCATGACCAGAGAACCCTTTGGAAAATGTTTCATGAGCCAAGTCAATAAAAATGTACTTAATTTTCACAAACCCTAAAACAAAAAAAAAATCTATTTTGGGAAACATAAACATCTAAATGACTTGATTTTAATTCTCCACTATAATTTGAAGTTCAGAGAACTCCCCATAAAAATAACTCAAATTGATTTTCTAAGTTAAATGACATTTTTGACACTAAAATGATTTTTAACAATTAAAATATAACTCAAGAGATTATAAAAATTAGTTTTTAGAGTTCTCTGTGATTAGATAAATTTTCTAAAAATAAAATGGTAATTAAAATAAAAACTTCATTTTTAGCCTATTTTTAATATTTAAATAATTAAAAAATGATAAAAATCACAAAAAATAATAAAATTCATAGAAATGTTCTAAATTGTTTCCTAAGCACTTATAAACAATTAGAATAAATCACTTTAGAATAATAGTGAAGATTTTGAATTTTGAAGCTTAAAATAATTTTTAAAGGCTAAAAATGGACTTTCACTAAAATAATTCTAACAATTCAAAGAAAAATAAAAAAAATTTGAAATTTATTCCTCTAGTTTCCTTGACCTCAAATAAATTTAATAAAATTATAAAACTTAACTTTTCACATTTAAAATATTTTATAGTTAATAAATGCTCCAAAAATTAAAATAATTATAATAATTCAATTACAACTCAATAAATCATGAAATTTGGTCCCAATGATTCTATGGTCTAAGTCTACCTCCAGTAAAAATTTTAAGGGATTAGGCTATGCCTTGGTCAAGTTATAAGTTTCTCTTTGAAAAATCCTATTTTTGCATAAAAATAAATATGTAATTTAAATTAAATTCTGAAAGATCACATTCTCTCCTTTGATTTCTTAATTGACCCATGAGTGAGGTGGGATAAAAATTCAAAAGTCATTTGAATTAAATTTGA